>NC_047114.1:72418667-72693667 GCF_902500255.1 Thalassophryne amazonica
TGGCATCTTTCCCCATTAATTATAGTTATTCATTTTGAAAAAGAGAGGAACTAAACGTTTTGAAGTACATTTAATAATAAATAAACAAATAAATAATTAAATACTTGGAATACTTGGTCGTTTTCCATTTCCGGGGCTGTCCCATTAATCTACTTCGTATGACATCACATCCATGTAACCGCGTGTTCCTTGCCTTAAGTAAAGTTACACAACAGAATTCCGACCGACAGGAAATACGCAATAAATGTGTTTCAAATTAATGCTACATTCAGAAACAGCGCACCAATTACACCTCATAAAAACGATATTTTGCTGATAGAAGTCTACTTTAATGTATATTATTTCATAAATTTTACTTCCGCTGAAAACGTTTGGGGTTTACGCTTGGGTGATTATTTAGCAGTTTTATTTTGGAATTCACTGCTAAAGTAGAGTTGTGTTGCTTCATTTTTGGTGCATGTTTTAGCACTGCTCATAGCTGCTGCCTGCTACAGCTTCATTAGTGGCGTGAAACACTTCAAGGGTGAGGAATTAATTCTTTATTAAATATAAACGTTGAATTGATTCAGTTGTGTTCGCGAAGCTGTTTTGTCGTTTATTTCGTAGTTAACGTCACCGAGTCATTCTACCAAAAAAGATAAGTCATTCTGCCGTGTTTCTGTAGCCATTTTGATTTTTTCCACATTATGCTAATACTAGCTGTTAGCCTTTTAGTTGTCAGCTTCATAAGCCCAGTGTCACACGAAAATTGGACAGACATTTTATTTTAAAATGTTTTTCTTGGTGAATTCCTTGACTCTTTGTTGATGCTAGGTGCCTGCTAGGCTCAGTGCTAACGTGAGGCGTTCACAACTGTTGGAGATAAAGTTCCTGTGATGCATTCAGTACATGAAGTCAAAGATGTCCTCTATATTAATTATTTAATCATAGTATGGTTTGTCAAATAATTTACTTCAGCTCTGTATTTTTCTTTTATTTGCTGTTATGTGAATTATATGCATAGGATGATTGTTGCTGTTGGTTTCCTTTCTGTTACTTATTTGGTCAATAAAATATCAGAAAATTACAGTGACTGGCTAACTGGCTATCTTTCCAGCTGCTGAAACAACAATAGTCTGTTTTTCTAGCTGCTGTCATGTGACCACATTTACAGTGGTCATGCTATCATGATGGAAAAATGACCTATGTAATATAAAGTAACTTTAACCTAAAAGACTGGAAAACTGCACCAACAACACTGTGTGATGCTATTGCCAGCAGAACTCAAACTGAAGTCACGTGATGGCAGCTAATATCTGACAATATATACAATGCTTGGAAAAATACGAGGGCTGTCCATAAAGTATAGGTCCTTTTTATTTTTTTTCAAAAACTATATGCATTTCATTCATATGTTTTTACGTCAGTCATGCTTGAACCCTCGTGCGCATGCGTAAGTTTTTCCATGCCTGTCGGTGACATCATTCGCCTGTGAGCACTCCTTGTGGGAGGAGTCGTCCAGCCCCTCGTCGGAATTCCTTTGTCTGAGAAGTTGCTGAGAGACTGGCGCTTTGTTTGATCAAATTTTTTTCTAAACCTGTGAGACACATCGAAGTGGACATGGTTCGAAAAATTAATCTGGTTTTCAGTGAAAATTTTAACGGCTGATGAGAGATTTTGAGGTGATACTGTCGCTTTAAGGACTTCCCACGGTGCGAGACGTCGCTTAGCGCTCTCAGGCGGCGTCATCAGCCTGTTTCAAGCTGAAAACCTCCACATTTCAGGCTCTATTGATCCAGGACGTCGTGAGAGAACAGAGAAGTTTCAGAAGAAGTCGGTTTCAGCATTTTATCCGGATATTCCACTGTTAAAGGAGATTTTTTTTTAATGAAAGACCCGTCCGCGCGTCGGGACGCAGCCGGCGCGGTGCGGCGGCACAGGAACAACACCTCCGTGTTGATAACCATTTGTAAAATCCAGGCGGCTTTTGATGGCTTTCAGTGGAGTGAGTATATGAGAAATTGTTTAACAGCTGGACATGTTCCAACTTGTCCTTAAGGCTTCCAACAGAGGTGTTTTTCCTGCGGACCCGTCCGCACGTCTTTCATTAAAAAAATCTCCTTTAACAGTGGAATATCCGGATAAAATGCTGAAACCGACTTCTTCTGAAACTTCTCTGTTCTCCCACGACGTCCTGGATCAATAGAACCTGAAATGTGGAGGTTTTCAGCTTGAAACAGGCTGATGACGCTGCCTGAGAGCGATGCGCGACGTCTTGCACCGTGGGAAGTCCTTAAAGCGACAGTATCACCTCAAAATCTCTCATCAGCCGTTAAAATTTTCACTGAAAACCAGCTTAATTTTTCGAACCATGTCCACTTCGATGTGTCTCACAGGTTTAGAAAATAATTTGATCAAACAAAGCGCCAGTCTCAGCAACTTCTCAGACAAAGGAATTCCGACGAGGGGCTGGACGACTCCTCCCACAAGGAGTGCTCACAGGCGAATGACTTCACCGACAGGCGTGGAAAAACTCACGCATGCGCACGAGGGTTCAAGCATGTCTGATGTAAAAACATATGAATGAAATCCATATAGTTTTTGGAAAAAATAAAAAGGACCTATACTTTATGGACAGACCTCGTAGATGTTACTCTCTACCCACAGTGCAATAGTCTGCCATCTTGACAGGCTAGCCAAAGTGTAGATACATCTGTCACATAGGCTGACACGCTCTTATCTACATGCTCAGTTATGGTGGATACTTGTGCAGTGTGGGATTTTTGCAAACCAGTCGAATGTCGGAAATACGAGCTGAGGGTATTATGTTATGCTGAAGGGCATCACTCATCTTGGAAGGCAGGCTGAAGAGTTGTCGAGGGAGCGAAGAAGAGTGTGGCTAGCCAGAATAAACCATCAGGATTTCGAACCTTGATCCAATCAACGTCACTACAAAGTCTGTTATGACCACTTCGTGACTGGTCCGTGCATTTTAAAATAGTACACAGGAATAGTTGTCACCGTTTAATTCAGTTTGTATACAGTGGTCTTTTATATCAACGTAAATATTATATTGTGTAATCAGAAGCAGTATGAGTGACTCAAAGGACAACGTGAGGAAAAAAAAGTCCAAAGCAGAGCTTGCTCTGCGAGATCTGAAAAAGGAAAAGATGGTAGTGCTGAGCTGGATCTGACATATGATATAGTGCAGATTCCTGTATTGATGACTCGTTGCCGACAACAGAAGCCATTGGTGCAGCTGCACACATTGACCTGGAGAATGTAGAAGAGACAGAGAATGCAGGCAGAGCTTCAACAGCTCGCCACAAAAAAAAAAAAAATGTGGAGTTGAAAGAAAAGTTCAACTTGTCAAGATAACACACTGAAGCAATCCCTTCTACAGATTCTCCATACTTTTTTTTTATTCCACTGTGTCACTCTCACAATCATGATGAATTGAGCTGTTCTCACTTTGTCTCTCACTTCGCTGACTAATAGCAATGAAGGCTTAACTGTCGAGATGGCCAACTGCGAGGGTTTGTGGGTAATTCAGGACCTGATGAAGAATAGTCTGTAGACTGAGCCTAATTGTTTCAACATCCCGGAAAGATAGCCACTACAATACCTTAGTGTCTTATTTTGGCCAACCATCAGTGGAATGTATAAAGTGATATAAAATGACAAATCCTCTTAGAACTAAAGAAAGTTCGATTATTTATTAAAAAAAAAAAAATCACTGTTGGGGCATAACATGCAGATTGTCTTTTTATTTTCCCTCACAGAATTATGAATCAAGAGAAGCTTGCCAAACTTCAGGCACAAGTCCGAATAGGTGGAAAGGTACTTTCAGTGTTTGATGTAAACCTCTCTTTCATGTATTTTCCCACTGTTGTTTGGTGAGTTTGTAATAAGAAGTTTGATGTGTTCCAAATTTGTCAGGTCGTTCCCCCTGACCTCAGCATTCTCTTTATGGGTGAAAGCTTTGACTCATTCATCTGTGGCCTCTTTGGCTTTGTTCCCATTTGACTGAGGGTTTCTTTCTTTTCAAAATTGCACACTAGATGGCAGAATTTGTTCTTTTGCAGTGCTAATGTCAGGAGACTTCCAGTACCTTTGCAGATTGCTCCACAGTGTCATGCTAAGATGGATACATTTATTTTTATTGCATTATTGTTAAGTAAAAGAGTAAATATACAGTCTTAAAATTTTACTTTCGTAAAAGCAATTGTGGTACACCATGAGTGTTTTTTTTAATCTCAGTGCCAATATTTGGAAAACAGTGACCGATTATGATGCTGATATATATTGCATCTGATAAAATGACATTTTAATAATAAGCATGACATTTTTATTTAAATGAACATTTATTTAACACTATTATTGTCTGCAGTCTTCTTATTGCTTATGTAGATCTGCACTCTGCAATGCTTCTGTTTTAAAGATTGTATCGCCTAAATAAATGCCCAAAGGTGATTTTTAAAAAAGCAAACCTAAAAAGGAAGTTCACACACTTCCTAAAAATGAATGTTCCTGTTTGGCTGTTATAATGACCTCTGTGATAATACATTTGCCATAGCTGACTAACACCCATTTAATCTGCTGTTGTTAGGTCACTGATTGTATAAGAAGTAGAATTTGTGCAACGTTGCTTTAGTCTACTGAAAAAATGCCATTTAATTGGCCCGATTGTTCAGCTAACCACTGAATCTGCTGACTGCTGAAAAGCAAATTGAACTTTTAAAATGCTTAAAGGTTGCTGTGGAATGGGCAGCTGCAAACCAGCAGTCTGCAGGTTTTCCTTCAAAGGTATGACCTCAGTAGGTGATATCACTAATCAGTCCCCCCAGTTTTTCAGCGGCATTTATCAGTGATATCACCTGCTGAGGTGATAGTTTGTAATGAAAAGCTGCATAGGGAGTTAAATTTGTCTCATTAATACCTGCAAATTCAGAGTGTGATGTATAAATATTCCTTGATTTTTACATGTGTTTTGCGATCCACAAACACAAATTTCTGATTTGTAACTTGTTGGTTTTTACAAATAAATGTGTATTTGTAAACAATTTTTTTCATTTGGGGAAAAAAAGGCATTTGCAAAACTGAAAATTCTGTTTTTGAAGCGTGATTCAGCATTAGTGGATCAGCGATCACACGCATCATTTTCATCATTATCATTTTGCACTACCTTCTTGGCACAGTTGCGGAATTTTGAGACATTCTAAGCACAAAATTGCACAGATTCACAAATATGTAGCTCGCTATTCACACTGCCATCCAGTTTCTGCGTCACTATCTGGCTTTTCGAGACCCACTAAACAAGTAGGAAATCATCTTGGATTTCTGCCAGGAAAAAACCTTTGACCTTGAAAATTGAATCTGTTCTTGCCTATCAGGATATGAATCCTCTGTAAAATTTTCATAACGATATATGAAAAATTGTGGATTACAGGCTGTTCACAAACGGGTGAAAACATAACCTCTGCCCAGCTTCGTTGGCAGAGGTAAAAATAGCTTATGATGTCTAGTAATTAATAAACAATGTGCCCAAGATGGGGTGCAGAATGTGTGTGATTGAAGTTAAATAACGTCTGATATGACTTATGATATTATACAACCCCTGGCAAAAATTATGGAATCACCGGCCTCGGAGGATGTTCATTCAGTTGTTTAATTTTGTAGAAAAAAGCAGATCACAGACATGACACAAAACTAAAGTCATTTCAAATGGCAACTTTCTGGCTTTAAGAAACAGTATAAGAAATCAGGAAAAGAAATTGTGGCAGTCAGTAACGGTTACTTTTTTAGACCAAGCAGAGGAAAAAAAATATGGACTCACTCAATTCTGAGGAATAAATTATGGAATCACCCTGTAAATTTTCATCCTCAAAACTAACACCTGCATCAAATCAGATCTGCTCGTTAGTCTGCATCTAAAAAGGAGTGATCACACCTTGGAGAGCTGTTGTACCAAGTGGACTGACATGAATCATGGCTCCAACACGAGAGATGTCAATTGAAACAAAGGAGAGGATTATCAAACTCTTAAAAGAGGGTAAATCATCACACAATGTTGCAAAAGATGTTGGTTGTTCACAGTCAGCTGTGTCTAAACTCTGAACCAAATACAAACATGGGAAGGTTGTTAAAGGCAAACATACTGGTAGACCAAGGAAGACATCAAAGCGTCAAGACAGAAAACTTAAAGCAATATGTCTCAAAAATCGAAAATGCACAACAAAACAAATGAGGAACGAATGGGAGGAAACTGGAGTCAATGTCTGTGACCGAACTGTAAGAAATCGCCTAAAGGAAATGGGATTTACATACAGAAAAGCTAAACGAAAGCCATCATTAACACCTAAACAGAAAAAAACAAGGTTACAATGGGCTAAGGCAGTGATTCTCAACCGGGTAGGGTGCCGTGATCGATCGTCAGGGGTGCCGTGGGCAATTACCAAATATCACCATTATCGGGTGTATATGCTGTAATAGTGTGGCAGATGATGTAATGCTCTTTTATTCCAGTAGATGGCAGCAAAGCGCTGTACTGTAGTATAATAGACATACTTGCGCACATAGCGTTGTGCGTCTCCATGGTTATGGGTTGCTGACTACAGCGTGAATCTCAGCTGCTCACGGCGCATTGGTCCTCTGGGGAAGGAGAAACCACGTTGGCTGTGGAGGTGTGCGGGGAAGGCGGCCTGACCTCCGTTGATGTCACCGTGGTCAGACTTGGGCCTTCTCGCTCACAACTGGGTTCGCTGAAGGCAGCCTCTGCGCTCCGTGAATATTAGAGTGGCAGATTATTGTGAATAAAAGTGTCGACACGTCTAAAAAAAAAAAAAAAAACACTTGATTAGGGCTGTCACAATTATTACAATATTCGTCAATCGCGATTATTTTTCATATTCGCGATTACCGTGAATTATTTATTTTATCCACAAAGCATAAAACGACTCAGAATCTGACATTGTGCTGCAGCCTCGCTCTTGTCTTAAGGCGGGACAATAACATGGAGGCTGAAGAGCGATCCGTCCTGCCGTTTGGAAGACGGCCGATTAAAACAGTGACCGTGTTCTTCAAAAGCCGTCTAAAATGCGGAGTTGTCGGGGTGTGTGTGTGTGTGTGCACGCGCGCAGTCAACAGGCTGCAGACTGCAAGGGAGGGGGTGCGTGAGGGAGATTCCTGAATGCAGGCGCGACACATTACAGTCTGAGAACCATCAGTGCGCAGCGAGCGCGGAACAGAGAGAGGATTTTAACCCAAGTGAACATATTAAAAAAAAAAAAAAAAACGTGAAGCTGCTTTTACTTCTCTCTGAACTTTCTCTAAAGGTGTGATTCTGCCGTTACCATCCTGTTCACACCATGTGCGCGTCGTATGCTGAATTTGAGATCATGAGATGAAATAAACGGTCAAATATCTTTAAAAACATATTTAAAAAATGAGAATATATGAATGAACTGAGCCACAAAAAAAAAAAAAAAACAAACCCTGACATGGAGAAGCTGTGGTGATGTTCAGATGCACAGATCACAAAAAGCAGGTGAGAACTCTGAACTTTAACAGCTGTTCCTTTCCAAAGGTATTTATTTGTTCAATATGGGCTTAATGCAGTGTTTAAGCACAAAACGTGACTGATGAGGAGAAACAGTTGCAGAAATGCAACAGAAACAACCACAAATCAGAAAAAGTTGGGACTGTATGTAAAATGAAGATAAAAATAAAAATGTTGCACTATTCCCAGTTTCTCCACTCACAGAAGCCAAACGTTCTTCCAGAGTTGTGTAATTATACTACAATAGTAGAATATAAAGAAGTGAAAAAAAATAGACAATATATTTGTCAATCACAATTATTTGTCTGACAATTAATCGTCTCCAGAAATTCCTAATTGTGACAGCCCCACTTGAGATCAGAGCGCAAAATGCTTGAGGGTTTTCGAAATGCGGTGTTTTCTGTATCGATTTTCTATTGCGATAATTGGGTTTTGCGCAAAACCAGAGGTAATAGAATTATAATATTATTTTGGTTGGTGGTGTGCCGCAGGATTTTGTAAATATAAAAAGGGTGCCGCGGCTCAAAAAAGGTTGAAAATCACTGGGCTAAGGAAAAGCAATCGTGGACTGTGGATGACTGGATGAAAGTCATATTCAGTGATGAATCTCGAATCTGCATTGGGCAAGGTGATGATGCTGGAAGTTTTGTTTGGTGCCGTTCCAATGAGATTTATAAAGATGACTGCCTGAAGAGAATGTAAATTTCCACAGTCATTGATATGGGGCTGCATGTCAGGTAAAGGCACTGGGGAGATGGCTGTCATTACATCATCAATAAATAAACAAGTTGACGATATTTTGGACACTTTTCTTATCCCATCAATTGAAAGGATGTTTGGGGATGATGAAATCATTTTTCAAGATGATAATGCATCTTGCCATAGAGCAAAAACTGTGAAAACATTCCTTGCAAAAAGACACATAGGGTCAATGTCATTGCCTGCAAATAGTCCGGATCTTAATCCAATTGAAAATCTTTGGTGGAAGTTGAAGAAAATGGTCCATGACAAGGCACCAACCTTCAAAGCTGATCTGGCAACAGCAATCAGAGAAAGTTGGAGCCAGATTGACGAAGAGTACTGTTTGTCACTCATTAAGTCCATGCCTCAGAGACTCCAAGCTGTTATAAAAGCCAGAGGTGGTGCAACAAAATACTAGTGATGTGTTGGAGCGTTCTTTTGTTTTTCATGATTCCATAATTTTTTTCCTCAGAATTGAGTGATTCTATATTTTTTTCCCTCTGCTTGGTCTAAAAAAGTAACCGTTACTGACTGCCACAATTTTTTTTCCCTGATTTCTTATAGTGTTTCTTAAAGCCAGAAAGTTGCCATTTGAAATGACTTTAGTTTTGTGTCATGTCTGTGATCTGCTTTTTTTCTACAAAATTAAACAACTGAATGAACATCCTCCGAGGCCGGTGATTCCATAATTTTTGCCAGGGATTGTGTACACAACAAAAATATAAACGCAACACTTTTGGTTTTGCTCTCATTTTGTATGAGATGAACTCAAAGATCTAAAACTTTTTCCACATACACAATATCACCATTTCCCTCAAATATTGTTCACAAACCAGTCTAAATCTGTGATAGTGAGCACTTCTCCTTTGCTGAGATAATCCATCCCACCTCACAGGTGTGCCATACCAAGATGCTGATTAGACACCATGATTAGTGCACAGGTGTGCCTTAGACTGTCCACAATAAAAGGCTACTCTGAAAGGTGCAGTTTTGTTTTATTGGGGTGGGGGGGATACCAGTCTGGTGTGACCACCATTTGCCTCATGCAGTGCAACACATCTCCTTCGCATAGAGTTGATCATGTTGTCAATTGTGGCCTGTGGAATGTTGGTCCACTCCTCTTCAATGGCTGTGCGAAGTTGCTGGATATTAGCAGGAACTGGTACACGCTGTCGTATACGCCGATCCAGAGCATCCCAAACATGCTCAATGGGTGACATGTCCGGTGAGTATGCCGGCCATGCAAGAACTGGGACATTTTCAGCTTCCAAGAATTGTGTACAGATCCTTGCAACATGGGGCCGTGCATTATCCTGCTGCAACATGAGGTGATGTTCTTGGATGTATGGCACAACAGTGGGCCTCAGGATCTCGTCACGGTATCTCTGTGCATTCAAAATGCCATCAATAAAATGCACCTGTGTTCTTCATCCATAACAGACGCCTGCCCGTACCATAACCCCACCGCCACCATGGGCCACTCGATCCACAACATTGATATCAGAAAACCACGACGCCACACACGCTGTCTGCTATCTGCCCTGGACAGTGTGAACTGGGATTCATCCGTGAAGAGAACACCTCTCCAACGTGCCAAACGCCAGCGAATGTGAGCATTTGCCCACTCAAGTCGGTTACGACGACTAACTGGAGTCAGGTCGAGACCCCGATGAGGACGACGAGCATGCAGATGAGCTTCCCTGAGACGGTTTCTGACAGTTTGTGCAGAAATTCTTTGGTTATGCAAACCGATTGTTTCAGCAGCTGTCCGAGTGGCTGGTCTCAGACGATCTTGGAGGTGAACATGCTGGATGTGGAGGTCCTGGGCTGGTGTGGTTACTGCGGTTGTGAGGCTGGTTGGATGTACTGCCAAATTCTCTGAAACGCCTTTGGAGACGGCTTATGGTAGAGAAATGAACATTCAATACATGAGCAACAGCTCTGGTTGACATTCCTGCTTTCAGCATGCCAATTGCACGCTCCCTCAAATCTTGCGACATCTGTGGCATTGTGCTGTGATAACACTGCACCTTTCAGAGTGGCCTTTTATTGTGGGCAGTCTAAGGCACGCCTGTGCACTAATCATGGTGTCTAATCAGCATCTTGATATGGCACACCTGTGAGGTGGGATGGATTATCTCAGCAAAGGAGAAGTGCTCACTATCACAGATTTAGACTGGTTTGTGAACAATATTTGAGGGAAATGGTGATATTGTGTATGTGGAAAAAGTTTTAGATCTTTGAGATACAAAATGGGAGCAAAACCAAGAGTGTTGCGTTTATATTTTTGTTGAGTGTATATGTGTGTATATACACACACACACACACACACATTAAATCATCTCATTCTTTCTTGGCATTAGGGAACAGCCCGCAGGAAGAAAAAGGTTGTTCACAAAACTGCGACGGCAGATGACAAAAAACTCCAGGGCTCATTGAAGAAACTGGCAGTGAACAACATCGCAGGGATAGAAGAGGTAAGGACACTCCAAAATCCCAAAGAGAGTCAATGCCACGTTTATTTATCTTTTAAAGATCTGATCCTTTTCTCTTTCAGAAGGAAACATAAAAGAAAGAACTATAGCAGTTGTCTAGTTTTATTTTTAGAGCAGCTTTATTCAGCAGGTTGGTGACAAAGAGAACAAGGCACGCACACACAAAAAAGACATCAAATCAGGTGGTTAAATACCTGCTTGGTACAGAAACATACTTTATTCTTGTGCGTTAAAGCTGCAGTAGGATTTAGGTTTGTTAGCAGAAATGAAATATAGCATTGAGGTCATTAGTGTATAATTACTTGCAACAATGAATTGATGTTTTCAAAAGCTTAGAATAACCCTTTCATATTTATGTGGGAGTGGGCTCCCCCTTTTCAGTTGACCAAAAGGGACGTACTTGCTCTGTCTTTTGCATTTTCGCAGCATGGTTATAAGACTAAAGAGAAAAGAAGGGTAATCAGTGGTTTCTCACTTACGCTGTTCACTGGTTGCTAGTGCAGGCTAACAAGTTTGAGAGCTCTTATTTTTATGAAAAGAAGGATAATACATATTGCTTCTCAAGGCAAGGGAGCATGAATCCCTGTCATTGAAGAAGTGGTGGTATGATCAGTAGCATGAAAATTCAGTAAGGTATGTCTTTTATAATACATTCCAATTCTAAGGTAGAACTACTAGTGTATACTAAGGTGTGTATATATATATATATATATATATATATATAAAAAAGAAGAGTAGAATAGTGTAGAGCCACTTAGGTGTCTGGTCTTGAGAACCCATGTTTAACTTTGTGCCTATATTAAGGTATTGCTATCATCTCTGTTTTAGTTGATGTCTTTGAGGATTAGGATGTTAGGTTTTAGTTTTTATGAAATGCATAAGAAGTGTGGAATTCTTAAATGCTTCTACTTCCAGACCACAGCTTTTGCACACTTCAGGGAGTCTTATGCAGTCGCCTAATTCCGATATGGTCAAGGAACAACGTATCTGGAGTTATACCCGTTTTATGATGTTTTTTCTTTTTTATATTTTATTGTTTGCTGTACTGCATGCTCAACATCAGTGATGAAGAAACTGGTCTGAATTATCTTTGCAGACTGATGATGAAGCCATATGTTAGAAAAGAATGAACCAAGTTTGTATTTCTTCAGAGTTTGTTGTAGCACGATAACTAACACTAAGATGCAGATGATTAGAAAGTCAGTTGAAATTTATTTTGCTGCTATTTTGAATGGTTGCTAAATTGTTGACACTTCCGGGGGGATGCTGCTGTTACTCATTGATTTCTACTGAAAATAATTTTTCGAAAAAGGACCTGCCACAGACAAAACAATCAACACACAGGAGTGCAGTCCTCAGAGACCTGATTGCTAGCAATGTTTTAACATGACAAGTTTCAATTTACATTACTCTGGGTAAATGCATCATCTGTTACTTAAACTGACTTTGCTTTACTAATTGCTGACGTAAGTATACGGTACATCTGGAAAGTTTTCACAGCACTTCACTTTTTCCACATTTTATGTTACACCCTTATCCCAACTGGAGTACATTTTTTTTCTCTCAAAATTCTGTTCACAGCACCCTATAATGACAACATGAAAAGTTTTTTTTTTTCAATTTTTTGCAAATTTATAAAAAAAAAAAAAACTAAAATTACGTGTACATAAGTATTCACACCCTTTGCTCAATACTTTGTTGATGCACCTTTGGCAGCAATTACAACCTCAGGTCTTATTGAATATGATGTCACAAGCTTGGCACATCTATCTTTGGGCAGTTTTGCCAATTCCTCTTTGCAGCACCTCTCAAGCTCCATCTGGTTAGAGGTGGAGCATCGTTGCACAGCCATTTTCAGATCTCTCCAGAGATGTTCAGTCAGATTCAGGTCTGGGCTCTGGCTGGGCCACTCAAGGACATTCACGGAGTTGTCTTGAAGCCACTCCTTTGATGTCTTGCCTGTGTGCTTAGGATCATTGTCCTGCTGGAAGATGAACCATTACTCTAGTCTGAGGTCAAGAGCGCTCTGGAGCAGGCTTTACTCTAGGATGTCTCTGTACATTGCTGCATTCATCTTTCCCTCAATCGTGACTAGTCTCCCAGTTCCTGCCGCTGAAAACATCCCCACAGCTTGATGCTGCCACCAGCATACTTCACTGTAGGGATGGTGCCTGGTTTCCTCCAAACATGACGCCTGGCATTCACGCCAAAGAGTTCTATTTTTGGTTCATCAGACCAGAGAATTTTGTTTCTCATGGTCTGAGAGTCCTTCAGGTGCCTTTTGGCAAACTCCAGGTGGGCTGCCATGTGCCTTTTACTAAGGCGTGACTTTCGTCTGACCACTCTACCATACGGGCCTGATTGGTTGATTGCTGCAGAGATGGTTGTCCATCTGGAATGCTGGAGCTCTGACAGTGACCATCAGATTCTTGGTTACCTCCCTGACTAAGGCCCTTTCCCCTGATTGCTTAGTTTAGATGGGCAGCCAGCTCTAAGATGAGTTCTGGTGGATGCCAACTTCTTCCATTTACGGATGATGGAGGCCACTGTGCTCATTGGGACCTCCAAAGCAACAGAAATGTTTCTGTACCCTTCTTCAGATGTGTGCCTGGAGACAGTCCTGTCTGAGGTCTACAGGGAATTCCTTTGACTTCACATCATCATTATGGGGTATTGTGTGTAGAACTTTGAGGAAAAAATGAAGGCTGTAACCAAAAAAATTAGAAAAAGTGAAGTGCTGTGAATACTTTGCAGATGCACAGCAGCGGTGGAGCCTCTAAACTGAGCTGCTTTAACATGTATATTTTGCGTCTTAGGTCAATATGATAAAAGATGATGGGACGGTGATCCACTTCAACAACCCGAAGGTACAGGCATCTCTGTCTGCCAACACCTTTGCCATCACTGGCCACGCTGAGACCAAGCAGCTGACAGAGATGCTGCCGGGGATCCTGAGCCAGCTGGGAGCTGACAGCCTCAGCAGTCTGCGCAAGCTGGCCGAGCACTTCCCAAGGCAGTGTGGGTACACACACACACACACACACACAAAATGGTGTAAACAGCTGTAAAGTTGGGGTTCCTCATTTCAGGTCCGATCACAGTTACCGTTTGTGCTTTAGGAAATGACGCTGCCTTTTGCGTTTTGGCATCAGTTTTAGCTACCAGCTTTCCTCAGAAATGTTCAGCAGTACAAGAAAATTTCAGCAAGGAAGCAGTGCCTAAACAACGTCTTTAAAATAAGTATTTGGTGGAAAAATTAACACATGCAATCATAAACAGAACCCTTGAGTGAACCCTTCTAGATGTTTTGCTGGATTTTTCATTCATGGTGGTTTTTTGTTTATTATATTGCAGCAATGGAAATGAAAACCGTCAAGGAGGATAATGTAGAAGAGGAGGATGATGATGTACCAGGTATGACTGCATGTGCAGACTTTGCTCTCATCTGTGCCAGTAGTTTTATCTTATTTTTGGTCACCTTTGTTTGAAAAACAATCAGATTGTCTTTTAAAATGTTAACAAATCAAGATTTTTTGTGGAATTTACAAAAGAACATCACTTGCTTTTCATCCTTCAGAAATCATCAGCATCACTTTTATCACATGGCGCAGGTCAGCTTAAGTAACAAAGCCTTGATGATGTTGTGTTTTTCTGTTTCTCAGATCTCGTGGAGAACTTTGATGAGGCCTCAAAGAATGAAGCAAACTGACAAATCCTTTATCTTCTCCAGCCGTTTTTACCTGTTGTGGACTCGCAAAAGGCATTTTTTTCCTTGTGAGGGAAACGGTTGTTTAAGGTGTGCAGCAGCATCATCATCTGCAACAGCACAAACCTTTTTGGTTTATTCTGCCGCAACACGCAGATACAGTAGATTCTGATTTCAGTAGGTTTAAATATCGTGAACCCACCTCGAGAGATCAGAATCTGTACAACTCTCAGCACCCAAAGGACTCTACTGCTTTATAAATAAGCTTTCGACATGCATAATTATGGCTAGTATTTAACAGATTGTTTATTAAATGACAATAAAAGCAACTGAAGCCTTCACCAAACATAGTGGTGATCATAAATTTAATAAGGTTTTTTTTTTTTTTTCTGGCTAGTGATTCTTTCCTTTATTACTTGACTTTTTTTTCAGTGTCGGCCCTGGAAGCATATCTGATAATGGAAATCCAAAAAGAACAAAATGGCAGTATTTTATTTTCATATAATTTTGCTGTGATGGACAGTTAGAGTTAGTGGGTGCAAACTTTACATGTGAAGTATTTGTCATTGTTGCTCATTTTATAAATGGAATAAACACAGTAACAACTAATGCATTTACTTGGCTGCTTCCTTTGTTACTTTGATTTTCATAGATATGAAGAAATGGTTACCTTTAATTATGCTGAAAAAGGAACATTATTTTCCCCCTTTTTGTTTTGTATGATAGATGTTAATTTGATATCAACCAGTCTGTTGTCTCATAACGTTAATGCAGATTCAATTGGCTGAAAGAGAATCTGATTTCAAAGATGTAGTCTGCTTTGTTTTTTTTGTTTTTTTTTTTTTTTGGGGGGGGGGGGGGGGGGTCATTAAAAGGGATTTTATTGAGCACCACTATAATTGTATTCATAGTGAATCCTTTATTTTAAAACTAATTTGACATCACTAAATGATTTATAATTTTAACTTGTGGATTGAAATACAACAGATCACCATGACACTCTGTGGTGACATTATAGTTGGTGGTTGGGGAAGGTTTTGGGCTGCAGCATAGCAAACTCGTCTGCATCAGCATTGTGCTACTGAAAAAAAAAAAAAACAGTAGACCTTCATTTGTGGCTGAAACTGCCAAAAGTAAAATTTAAGCAGAAAAAAAGCTGTGGACACAGATGGGTGACTGGATATTTGTGTTGTGAACTGGATAAAATCTTGACAAATTTCACTCGAAGGTTTTGCTGGATATCTGCTGGACAAGTGAAACAACACAGGTCTGCTGTGTCAGGAGTAACATTACAGTTGCAACATTGGTACTTTGTTTTCCAAAATGACTTAGTGGGGAGAAGGTTGTACATATGGTCCAAAGTGAACTTTGAAGCAGTTTGCACATGCATATCCTGCTTTTGTGTTTCTGCAGAATCTTAAAACTATATGATCTCACAAAAATAAGTACGAGCGATGAAATAAGGTGTAATTTTGCACACCACATAAAGGTACTTTGTAGTAATTCGTTGTTGATATCCAACATCAAACTTTTCAAGAGAATGCATTTCGCACTGATAATATAGCATATTTATGTTTGCCACCAATCTCAAAATACTCTTCAAACATCCCCCCACCCCCCATAATTTTCTTAACTGGGAGGCAGAGAGTGATCTTTTATTTGCACAATCCCTGCTTCATGAATATCAGGCTTTACATCATTAACCCATCTTTATGACACCACTTAGTTATTTAGGGGCATTAAGTTTTCACCCTGTCCATCCAGGTGGGCAATTCCATGAAAAATCAGACATGACCTGGCAAAAATATATCTAATAGATTCTGAAAAAGGTGTAACTTAGTTATAAACCCCCACTTTACAAATTGAATTCATTAGGAAATATCCCATTCACACGTGAATTTTGAGTGTGGAATGATAGTTCAATTGTTTGGTTATTTATTTTTTTTTTTTTTTTGCGCCAGATTTTTATTTGATTTTGGTTTGACAAATGTTCTTATTGCATGTATCTCTAGAAAGATCGGCCATATAGGGGGAGTGTAAACCATTTTCTCAGATTTCCTAAAACCTTTTAAACTAAGAAAGGCATAAGAGGATGTAACTTGATGTCAAAACTGTCAATAATTGGATTATTTTGTTTTTTCCTATGCAAATCAGGGAAATATTTCAGAAAGTGTCTTTTTAATCTGCAAGTCACGTTAATGAATTAACCCTGAAACCAGTGCTCCCAAATGCTTCAGTATTTGTTCTTTACTGCAGTCAGTATATTAGCAAGCCTACTCCCTCTATATACCTGAAGTTCAAAATCATGATTCATTAATTTTCATAGAATTTTGAAGTAATGTTTGAGGAAATTATCATGTCCTTTTCTTGAAACATCTTTCACACTCAACTTTGTTTTGGTAAAAAAAAAACAAAAAAAACACACACAGAAGCATCACTGGATATCTTTTTTCCCCTGCCTTAATATCTCAAGACCTTAACTGTGCCCACACACAAGATTAGGGACTTACAGCTTCAACTTTTCGTGGGAGACTGGTTAAAATGTCTCAAACTCCTTACAAATGTAACACCCATACTGCAAAATAAGTCTGATGGAAACCATTTATTGTTTATGTATTGCATATCCTTTTGAAAATGGGGGTAGGGTACACCACATACCGATTCTAAAGCAGCAATGTTTCACTATATACAAATAGATCATATACTATCTTGACAGCACCTATAGAAATAATTTCCAGACTTTTATCACCTCTACTATTAAACCACTAGAGCTCTTGGTGAGATTCTATTGTAACTGCATTAATAGTAAATGTCCACCAGGTGGAAACATTGCTCCATTTAAAGAACCTAGAATACAGGCTACTGTGGGACATGATCACAAACCTGTTGCTTACAGTAGTAGATGCATCAATTTAACATAGGCCAGGCTTTGCTTTGCTCCTTAACTAGATTTCAACACTGGACAACTTTGTAGAAAATCAAAGCCTGCACCTCACACACAATGGCAGCTTTTCATTGTGCATTCACTAACATACTGCATATATATATATATATATATATATATATAAAGTAGCTGTGTTGCCTCGGTTATGTAAAAAGGAAGCAGGTGAGGTGCATTTGGCACATCACTGCATAAGGTCCCGTTTTGGTGACGCTGTGCTGCAGCAGCAGCGGATCAGTGAGTTGCTGTCACTCCCCCTGAATCTGACAATGATCAGCGGGATCGATGCCATTTTGGAATTAAAACTTCATACAGCAGGGCAGGACACAGATGCAGATCCATCCGAGGGGTGGTTTGAGCCAAAATGTCCCTTCAGGGCATCTGCGGCTGGATAGTAGCATAAACCGGTGAACCTTTTGCCTTTGTAAAGTTAGGTGGCACGCGCAAGCACAAACCGGAAACTGACAAACAAAAGTAATATTTTTAAAAATTGACTGGTTTTTGTTAAAAAAAAAAAAAACGCATCTAAAAATGGTTTTAAATAGATCTGTGATCTCGTCCTAGTTTTAAAATGCAAAGGATAGCTATATAATCACCAGGATTACCTTTAATTTGAAACGATTTGGCAGAAGGTATGCATTTGTTTTGTCTGTCTTGGCGATCCTGATTCCCCCCAAATATTAAACCTTGGGGAAGAAGGAATAGTGTCGCACAACTACGTCAGACTCTGGATTGTACTTTTCTGGCGCCGTGTGAGTAGCTGTGACTAAAAAAAAAAAAAAAAAAAAAAAAAAAAAAAAAAAAAAAAAAAAATTAGCTTTCAAATGCGATTAATTGTTTAATAATGACGGACACCCACAGGCAGCTCTAACTGTACGTAACGATGAGGATTCCGCCGGTGAGTCACTGGATTTGTCATCAAATTTAGCAAACATGAATTGCCGTTGTAGCGGCGACATTAAATTTAAGTGAAGAATGTATGTTGTGACAGGAGCTAGCTAGATGTTGGAGACGTGCAGGATTTTCTCATAAAGGTCCTCAGTAGCTAAACACTGCGACTAATGTATAAAACATCAGTTTAGCTGGGCACAAACTATTATTTTTTAAATTTCTGTTCATGAACTGCCTAGTTTTGGTTTGTATGTATATTGTATAAGCTGTAAAACTGGTCGTTACCCACAAAATCTTATCGACTCCGTGACTGTGTGATCGTCCACCGGAGGAGCGACTCGCTGCGGTCACTCGGAGCACGAACAGCTGCTGCACCGCGGGAGCTAACAGTCAGCTAGCTGCTGTCCGGTGCCCTCCACTACACTGCTGCTAATCTTTGTTGTCTTGAAAAAAAGAATAAGAAAAAAAGTGCCTTTTTTCCCTTTAGATTTTGCCCAGGTGACTGAGAGGGATAGGTTTAGGAAAGTTATGCACGGCCTTTGGCTGGCTGCTGTAGTGTGGAGGGTGAATTTAAGCTAGCAGCTCAGCTAGTCATCAACTTAATTCAAGTTAGATTACAAAGAAATCTCAGCTGTTGTTTTTTTTTTCTGAGGCGTCACAGACGATTTTTTTTCTCCACTCCATTTGTTTACCCTGTCAACCGCTGAGTAATCGTCATGTGAATGTGATGATTTTTGGCCTGCAGGCATAATGAAAGCTATGGTCATCTGTCTGCCTGCTCATGGGTTGATTTGTGAGTTGTTTTTTTGTTTGTTTTATTTTTATTGGTTTGTAGGCCTCAGTCAGGTTGTGCAGGTGATTTTGTGAAGAAACAGCAGAAACTTGCTTTTTGTAGCTGTACATTGATTTGCCGGTTATGGAAAGAAACACTGCTCCGGAGTGTCTCGCCCTTATTTATGTTTATGCATCATTGTGTAGTGGTAGGACATGAACCAAGAAAGAAGTCATTAAGTACCTATAATGTTTGATGCAAACATTTCTTGGGTCAGGCATTATAAGGTTAAACCTTTGTGTAGATTCCCTCGAGTTCTGTGTTGCACACCTGTCAATCCTTCACATGCATTAAACACGGGCATAGATTTGTTAAAGTAAAATTGCAAAGATCTTTATGCATGTGTGCTCAAGATTAATGGTGCAGGCTTCAGAAAAATGGTGACATGTTCATGTTCAATACTTTTTTTTTTACCAGGTGCGAGGTGCACCTGGTTGTGGCCGCTTTATGGTGTAATGATGGTCTTTCCACTTCCGGATTATGGCTCCAACAGTGCTCACTGGAACATTCAGAAGTTTAGAAACTCTGCTGTAACCAATGCCATCGGTACGTTTTGCAACAGTAAGGTTGCGAAGATCTAGAGAGAGCTCTTTGTTTTATCCATCTTGAGATGTTTCTTGTGTGACAAATTAGTAATGAGACACCTTTTTATAGGCCATCACTTGAAACTGAACCAGGTGATATTAATTTGCACTGACAAGGGGCAGGATTGCTTTCATATTACTGATAGATTTCAGCTGGTGTCTTGGCTTTCCATGCCTTTTTGCACCTCCCTTTCTTCAGGTGTTAAAAACTTTTTTCCTGCATCACTTCACATTATTACACATAACTTCATTTGTGTACTTGTTTGTTTTGGTTTCTATATATATATATATATATATATATATATATATATATATATATATATATATATATATATATATACGTGTGTGTGTGCTACCATCGACATTAACGCCTGTCCGATTGTCCGGGACAAGTGTAAAATGTGATCGGACAAGCAACAGCTCTAAATCGTTGTCCGACCGGACAAGTGGCATTTTTTGGGGGGGGGTTTAAAATGTTCAAATTCTTCTTGCACCTTGCGAGAAAGCGTCTTCGGTTTTTCCTGCCACTCTCCACGCAGCGGACAATCGGAAAACATGATAACACAGGTTCTCCCCAGACAATGGAACAACGGCGCCACGCCACAGTGTTCTGACAGCGCCGTCACATGCTGCACTGCTATCAGGTAGTTTTTCTAAAATACAGCCAGCCTGTTTGTGCTGCTCTGGCTGCTCCCCACTCCTCCGCAGACAGAGAGCCGAGCAGCGCTGCAGCGGGAAAAAACTGTCTTCAGATAAAACGAGCTCCTTCTGCTTGCATAGCTCCAGAAATTCATTTATAGGCTTTATTTTACAGTTGAAAGCCTTCATGTTTCCAAAGTTTGCTCAAATACGGTGTGAGAGTGAAGAGACTCTCGAGAGGGGAGGGGGAGAGAGGGAGGGGAGAGAGAGAGGGGACAGAGAGGGGAAAGGGGACAGAGAGAGAGGGGGGGGGGGGGGGGGAGAGAGAAAAAGAGGGAGAGAGAAAGAGGAGGGAGAGAGAAAGAGGAGGGAGAGAGAAAAGAGGGAGAGAGAAAAGAGGGAGAGAAAAAAGAGGGAGAGAAAAAGAGAGGAGGGAGAAAAAGAGGGAGAGAAAAAGAGAGGAGGGAGAAAAAGAGAGGAGGGAGAAAAAGAGGGAGAGAAAAAGAGAGGAGGGAGAAAAAGAGGGAGAGAAAAAAGAGGGAGAGAGAAAAAGAGAGGAGGGAGAAAAAGAGGGAGAGAAAAAAGAGGGAGAGAGAAAAAGAGAGGAGCGAGAGAGAAAAAGAGAGGAGGGAGAGAGGAGGGAGAGAGAAAGAGAGGAGGGAGAGAGGAGGGAGAGAGAAAGAGAGGAGAGAGAGATGAGGGAGAGAGAAAAAGAGAGGAGGGAGAGAGGAGGGAGGGAGAGGGGAGAGGAGGGAGAGAGGAGGGAGAGAAAAAGAGAGGGGGGGAGAGGAGGGAGAGAGAAAAAGAGAGGAGGGAGAGGAGGGAGAGAAAGGGGAGAGAGAAAAAGAGGAGAGAGAGATGAGGGAGAGAGAAAAAGAGAGGAGAGAGAGAGGAGGGAGGGAGAGGGAGAGAGGAGGGAGAGAAAAAGAGAGGGGGGGAGAGGAGGGAGGGAGAGGGAGAGAGGAGGGAGAGAAAAAGAGAGGGGGGGAGAGGAGGGAGAGAGAAAAAGAGAGGAGGGAGAGAAAGGGGAGAGAGAAAAAGAGAGGAGAGAGAGAAAGAGGAGAGAGAGAGGGAGGGAAGGAGGAGGAGGAAAAAGTGTTATTAGATGTAAAAAAGCAGCGAAACAATTTTAATAAACGATCATCTTCACCACACAGCCTCGGTGAAACACTGATTCAAAAGTGTGAAAAACTGATTCAAAGTTTTTTTTCATCCAGGATTCATCTTTAAAAGAGCAGATTTACTCCTTCTTCCAGAATTATTTTTTCATTTTCTTTTTATTATTGTTTTTTATGCACCAATGAGACCAGATCAAATTACTTGTATGTGAGAACTTACTTGGCAATAACTTTGATTCTGATTTGACAGTCAAATCAGTCCAGATTTAGCTGTTGTTCAACAAGACCATTAGGGGTTTTTATTTATATACAACCCCTGGCAAAAATTATGGAATCCCCGGCCTCGGAGGATGTTCATTCAGTTGTTTAATTTTGTAGAAAAAAAGCAGGTCACAGACATGACACAAAACTAAAGTAATTTCAAATGGCAACTTTCTGGCTTTAAGAAACACTATACGAAATCAGGAAAAAAAATTGTGGCAGTCAGTAACGGTTACTTTTTTAGACCAAGCAGAGGGGAAAAAATATGGAATCACTCAATTCTGAGGAAGAAATTATGGAATCATGAAAAACAAAAGAACGCTCCAACACATCACTAGTATTTTGTTGCACGACCTCTGGCTTTTATAACAGCTTGCTGTCTCTGAGGCATGGACTTAATGAGTGACAAACAGTACTCTTCATCAATCTGGCTCCAACTTTGTCTGATTGCTGTTGCCAGATCAGCTTTGCAGGTTGGAGCCTTGTCATGGACCATTTTCTTCAACTTCCACCAAAGATTTTCAATTGGATTAAGATCCGGACTATTTGCAGGCCATGACATTGACCCCATGTGTCTTTTTGCAAGGAATGTTTTCACAGTTTTTGCTCTATGGCAAGATGCACTATCATCTTGAAAAATGATTTCATCATCCCAAAACATCCTTTCAATTGATGGGATAAGAAAAGTGTCCAAAATATCAACGTAAACTTGTGCATTTATTGATGATGTAATGACAGCCATCTCCCCAGTGCCTTTACCTGACATGCAGCCCCATATTATCAATGACTGTGGAAATTTACATGTTCTCTTCAGGCAGTCATCTTTATAAATCTCATTGGAACGGCACTAAACAAAAGTTCCAGCATCATCACCTTGCCCAATGCAGATTCGAGATTCATCACTGAATATGACTTTCATCCAGTCATCCACAGTCCACGATTGCTTTTCCTTAGCCCATTGTAACCTTGTTTTTTTTCTGTTTAGGTGTTAATGATGGCTTTCATTTAGCTTTTCTGTATGTAAATCCCATTTCTTTTAGGCGGTTTCTTACAGTGCGGTCACAGACCTTGACTCAAGTTTCCTCCCATTCGTTCCTCATTTGTTTTGTTGTGCATTTTCGATTTTTGAGACATATTGCTTTAAGTTTTCTGTCTTGACGCTTTGATGTCTTCCTTGGTCTACCAGTATGTTTGCCTTTAACAACCTTCCCATGTTGTTTGTATTTGGTCCAGACTTTAGACACAGCTGACTGTCAACAACCAACATCTTTTGCAACATTGCGTGATGATTTACCCTCTTAAGAGTTTGATAATCCTCTCCTTTGTTTCAATTGACATCTCTAGTGTTGGAGCCATGATTCATGTCAGTCCACTTGGTGCAACAGCTCTCCAAGGTGTGATCACTCCTTTTTAGATGCAGACTAACGAGCAGATCTGATTTGATGCAGGTTTTAGTTTTGGTGATGAAAATTTACAGGGTGATGCCATAATTTATTCCTCAGAATTGAGTGAGTCCATATTTTTTTCCCTCTGCTTGGTCTAAAAAAGTAACCGTTACTGACTGCCACAATTTTTTTTTCTTGATTTCTTATAGTGTTTCTTAAAGCCAGAAAGTTGCCATTTGAAATGACTTTAGTTTTGTGTCATGTCTGTGATCTGCTTTTTTCTATAAAATTAAACAACTGAATGAACAGCCTCCAAGGCCGGTGATTCCATAATTTTTGCCAGGGGTTGTGTGTGTGTGTGTGTGTGTGTGTGTGTGTGTGTGTGTGTGTGTGTGTGTGTGTGTGTGTGTGTGTGTATGTATATATATACACACTCAACAAAAATATAAATGCAACACTTTTGGTTTTGCTCCCATTTTGTATGAGATGAACTCAAAGATCTAAAACTTTTTCCACATACACAATATCACCATTTCCCTCAAATATTGTTCACAAACCAGTCTAAATCTGTGATAGTGAGCACTTCTCCTTTGCTGAGATAATCCATCCCACCTCACAGGTGTGCCATATCAAGATGCTGATTAGACACCATGATTAGTGCACAGGTGTGCCTTAGACTGTCCACAATAAAAGGCCACTCTGAAAGGTGCAGTTTTGTTTTATTGGGGGCGGGGATACCAGTCAGTATCTGGTGTGACCACCATTTGCCTCATGCAGTGCAACACATCTCCTTTGCATAGAGTTGATCAGGTTGTCAATTGTGGCCTGTGGAATGTTGGTCCACTCCTCTTCAATGGCTGTGCGAAGTTGCTGGATATTGGCAGGAACTAGTACACGCTGTCATATACGCCGGTCCAGAGCATCCCAAACATGCTCAATGGGTGACATGTCCGGTGAGTATGCTGGCCATGCAAGAACTGGGACATTTTCAGCTTCCAAGAATTGTGTACAGATCCTTGCAGCATTATCCTGCTGCAACATGAGGTGATGTTCTTGGATGTATGGCACAACAGTGGGCCTCAGGATCTCGTCACGGTATCTCTGTGCATTCAAAATGCCATCAATAAAATGCATCTGTGTTCTTCGTCCATAACAGATGCCTGCCCATACCATAACCCCACCGCCACCATGGGCCACTCGATCCACAACATTGACATCAGAAAACCGCTCACCCACACGACGCCACAAACGCTGTCTGTCATCTGCCCTGAACAGTGTGAACCGGGATTCATCCGTGAAGAGAACACCTCTCCAACGTGCCAAACGCCTCGAATTGGAGTCAGGTCGAGACCCCGGTGAGGACGACGAGCATGCAGATGAGCTTCCCTGAGACGGTTTCTGACAGTTTGTGCAGAAATTCTTTGGTTATGCAAACCGATTGTTTCAGCTGCTGTCTGACTGGCTGGTCTCAGACGATCTTGGAGGTGAACATGCTGGATGTGGAGGTCCTGGGCTGGTGTGGTTACACGTGGTCTGCGGTTGTGAGGCTGGTTGGATGTACTGCCAAATTCTCTGAAACGCCTTTGGAGACGGCTTATGGTAGAGAAATGAACATTCAATACACGAGCAACAGCTCTGGTTGACGTTCCTGCTGTCAGCATGCCAATTGCACGCTCCCTCAAATCTTACAACATCTGTGGCATTGTGCTGTGTGATAAAACTGCACCTTTCAGAGTGGCCTTTTATTGTGGACAGTCTAAGGCACACCTGTGCACTAATCATGGTGTCTAATCAGCATCTTGATATGGCACACCTGTGAGGTGGGATGGATAATCTCAGCAAAGGAGAAGTGCTCACTATCACAGATTTAGACTGGTTTGTGAACAATATTTGAGGGAAATGGTGATATTGTGTATGTGGAAAAAGTTTTAGATCTTTGAGTTCATCTCATACAAAATGGGAGCAAAACCAAAAGTGTTGCGTTTATATTTTTGTTGTGTGTGTGTATGTATATGTATATATATATATATATATATATATTTTTATAAGTATGCAATTCCACTGAAAAATTTAGAAAAAAAGCTAAACTGTCAACGTGGCAGTAAAAAAAACTGCCTAGACTCTTACTGGACTAAAGGTACAGTGTGTCATTTTTTTTTAAAGAAGAGAACAAATGTTATGTCCATCAAATATTAATGTGTTTTTAAACTTTTCAATGTCATTTATTTTCTTAACATAGACAGAAAAATACAAAAAAGAACTTTGATATTACGACATAAGTGTAAATTTTTTTTGTCTGTTATTCTTGCTTTCAATGCATCTAAAACTAAAACCAGTCAAAATGACTCGCAATGCGCACCTCCTCGGGCGATAATTGCCAACAGCACCGCTATACTAAAAATTTCTGGGGAGAACCCTGTATCATGTGTGCACGAGACCGCTGTATGGAGTGTGCGTTTATAGCATCTTCTTCTAAGATGCTGTGGCAGGAAACATTAGATAATGAACATCACATTGATCAACACGCCTTTTGAAGAATATATTGAACAGAACGTCTTTTCTAAAACCTCCGAAACCGGGCCACATACCAGGGAAAACACCAGTCAAATGCAAAGCATCAACCCCTGCAAGTGTAGAAGCTTTAAAGAAGATGTATGAAGAGAAAGGAAGAGAGAGGAGGTTTGTGAGTAGCTGAACACAGGATTATCCATGGCTGGGGCACAAGGAAGAGGACAACACAATATACTGCCATGTCTGTCGGGATTTTCCTTCAGTTGCGAACCAGTACGTCATTTTTAAATGTTGAAATAAAATAATTTGATTTGCTTTATAAAATACATACTGCAAATGATCATGCATTGAACAGTGATGAATTCAGAAAACGTACAGGAGAGAAGCAGATGCATATTGGCATTTACCAATTATTTTAATTTTCCCCAATTATGAACAATCGCAGGAGAGAAACATTATGAGCTATGTCTTGGTTAACGGATTAAAAGGCTAGAGGCTATGCATGCAATATGCAATAAAATGTATTTTTTGGAAATTCAATTTTACCACCCACACAGGAGAGAAGCAATTTATGAAAGTGTGTAATTTCAGTACTTCCACAGTAGCATGCCCCCAGACACCCCTAGGTAACACGCGCCATTGGCGTATGTATCGCGTGCCTTTGGCACGCTTCACACAGCTCGTGCCTGCGGCACTCGCTTCTCCGGACAGCCAGCTTTTCTATAGGACAAGTAAACCGCCAGGGTTAGAGGTTCAAATCCCAGCCTGACTGGAAAATCACTAAGGGCCCTTGGGCAAGGTCTTTAATCCCCTATTGCTCCTGGTGTGTAGTGAGCTCCTTGTACAGCAGCACCCTCACATCGGGTGAATGTGAGGCGTTATTTGTAAAGCGCTTTGAGCGTCTGATGCAGATGGAAAAGCGCTATATAAATGCAGTCCATTTACTGTGGCTGTGCATAACACACACACACACACACACGGTCAGCCTTGTATATTAGATTGTCCCAGTCCCAACTTTTTTGGAATTTTACAGGAATGGATCTACGAGGTTTGTTAGAAAAGTATCCGACCTTTTTATTTTTTTCAAAAACCATATGGATTTGAATCACGTGTGATTGCATCAGCCAAGCTTGAACCTTCGTGCGCATGCGTGAGTTTTTTCACGCCTGTCGGTTGCGTCATTCGCCTGTGAGCAGGCTTTGTGTGAGCAGTGGTCAACCCCTCTCGTCGGATTTTTATTGCGAATAAATGTCTGAACGATTTGGAGCTTTGCTGCATCAATTTTTTCCAGAAACTGTGAGAGACCTCCAGGTGGACACCATTTGGAAAATTCAAATGGCTTTCAGGGACGATTTTATGGGGATTACACAGAATAAGGAATGCTCCAGCCGGTTTAAAGACCGCCCACAGCTGCTGAGAGCGCGCCGATCGACAGGCTCAAACCCCGCTGAAACAACCAGATCATTTCCAACGTGAAGGCTTTGTTGATCCGGGACGTCGTCTGTCTTCCACAGAAATGGCAGGAGACGTGGACATCAGTACTTTTTCGGCACATTCCACTGTTACAGGAGTTTGTTTTTTTTTCATGGAAAGAAAAGCGGACAATGCGCTACAGAGCCGCTCATGGCACAAAACCACCTCCGTGTTGGTCTCACAGGACGGCTTTGAGATGGCTTTCAGACGGCTGTCGGTGGGTTTTCAGTAGTGTGACTAACCGAGAAATTGTGGATGAGCCTGGACATGCCAGAACATGTCCTGTGAGGCTTCATCACGGCGTTGCTTTGCGCCATGCAGCTCCACCGCGACGCACAGAATTCCTCCGCACGTCTGTCTCAATGTGCCGAAAAAGTGCTGATGTCCACGTCTTCCGCAATTCCTGTGCTAGTCAGAGGACGTCCCGGATAAAACACAGCGTCCAGTTTGGAAATTAATTGCACATTCCACTGTTACAGGAGTTTTTGTCATGGAAAGAGGAGCGGAGGAATTCCGCGCGTCGGGACGGAGCTGCATGGCGCAAAGCAACGCCATGATGAAGCCTCACAGGACATGTTCTGGCATGTCCAGGCTCATCCACAATTTCTCGGATAGTCACACGACTGAAAACCCACCGACAGCCGTCTGAAAGCCATCTCAAAGCCGTCCTGTGAGACCAACACGGAGGTGGTTTTGTCTCGCGCCATGAACGGCTCCGTGGCGCATCCGTCTGCTTTTCTTTCCATGAAAAAAACTCCTGTAACAGTGGAATGTGCCGAAAAAGTACTGATGTCCACGTCTCCTGCCATTTTTGTGTAAGTCAGACGACGTCCCGGATCAACAAAGCCTTCACGTTGGAAATGATCTGGTTGTTTCAGCGGGGTTTGAGCCTGTTGATCGGCGCTCGGAGCGCTCTCAGCAGCTGTGGGCGGTCTTTAAACCGGCTGGAGCACTCCTTAATCTGTGTAATCCCCATAAAATCGTCCCTCAAAGCCATTTGAATATTCCGAATGGTTACCACCTGGAGGTTTCTCACAGTTTCTGGAAAAAATTGATACAGTAAAGCTCCAAATCGTTCAGACATTTTATTCGCAATAAAAATCAGATGAGAGCGGTGGACCACTGCTCACACAAAGCCTGCTTACAGGCGAATGACGCAACCGACGGGTGTGAAAAAACTCACGCATGCGCACGAAGGTTCAAGCTTGGCTGATGCAATCACACGTGATTCAAATTCATATGGTTTTTGAAAAAAATAGAAAGGTCGGATACTTTTCTAACAGACCTCGTACATGAACAAATACAATGAAATTGAGCACTCAAAACATGAAATATCTTTGGTTGATATTGTCTCCAATGAAATATAAGTCAAAGTAAATGTATGAGTCACTGTTTGTCATGGTTTGTTTCTTGTTTTGTTTAATTATTTAATAAGTGAGTTACTTGGTTCAACTTTCAAATAAGTCTTGGTTTACATTGCTCGACTCACATCATTTTGCTGTGCTGTGTTTGAGAAAGCAGAAGACCACCATCTCTGCTCTCCCTGTAACACAGCACTGCTGAGAAGAAGTAAATCCTATAGACCCTGCGGGTTATTTGTTCTGGTGCTTATCTCCAGATTATGTAGCATGAAAAGGGCGAGAGTCTGCGTCCCCCAGGTTGCGACACCAGTCTGACACAGGCTCCTTCCCCAGGCTAGGCCGGTCCCCATTTATAGCTGGTTGGAATGACACCATGCAAATTAAGTGTTTTGTCCAAGGATGTAGGACTGTTAAGAAATATTCACATTTCACAAGTTGAACCCTCTCACCTCTGCGCTTCCATTAATGATGCCTCATAAAATTTGTTAAAGTAGCAAATTGTGCTCTCTTATGCAAAATACATTTGGTTCTTGAATTTGATGTCTTTGAAACTCCTTGAATTTGATGTTAAGCAGGGCATGGGCGTCTGGATTCAATCACTTTTATCCCCTCAAATCATGGAAGTTAAACTCATCAAACACTTGTGGGTGCCATTTTCACATAAGTCGTGTCCTGTGTTTTTATTCATGGGCCTTGGGCTTGAGTTCTGCATGTGCAAACTGCAATTAGCCTTATCAAAGAAACCAGGCCACTCGGAGAGCACATAACAGTACCTATGCCAAAGGAGTAATAATGGAAAATGCCATTATGAGCTGAATATTCATTTCACTACCCTAAGATGCAGCTGGGAATTTGGCATTACATCCAACTGGCCTCACAATTTGTAACTACGCCAGTTCCGGACAACTGCATCTGGCTCCTTTTGTCTGAGAGACTGTACAATAATCATGCTCTTTATTCAGCATCTTGATATACTATTCCTGCCAGGTGGCTGGATTATCCTAGCGCAGTTGAAGTGTTCACTAATTTATTTCAACAAATTTGTAAACACAATTTGAGAGAAACAGGCCTTCTGTATGTATAGCGCAAACCTTCGATCTTTTACTTTAACTCATTAAACATACAAAAGTGTTGCATCTATATTTTATTCAATTCAATTCAATTTTATTTATATAGCGCCAAATCACAACAAACAGTTGCCCCAAGGCGCTTTATATTGTAAGGCAAGGCCATACAATAATTACGTAAAAACCCCAATGGTCAAAACGACCCCCTGTGAGCAAGCACTTGGCGACAGTGGGAAGGAAAAATTTTAGAGTGTAAATGATGAGTTTTGAAAGATCCAAAACTGGTAAGGAATTTGTTGATATATTTTGTTCTTCTTTCTTCTCAAATATTAAATTTCTTATATATGCGTATAAGAAAACTCACATGGAAGAGGTAAAACAACTCCCAGTCAGAACATTAAAGAAATATGCAAACTATATAATGGTGTCATACCTTTGCAATGATGTTGTTAGAAAGTAATGTCGGTCCATTCTTAAAGACGGGAAGTGATCAATAGTACTTTCCTGTGTTCACCCTGAGGAGGTAGTGTCTGAAGTATGTAAATATGGATATGGATCTAAAAATGTTGCCTTTTCAGATGTGTGGCTGCCTTCCTGGGAAAGTTGGAGCACAAGATCTACATAAGATGTTGTACATAAGATGTACAACAAAGTAAAAGTCACAACCATCTTAAGAAGGTAAAAAATATATAGGGCTCGAAGCTAAAAGTAGGTTGGTGAATTTTAAGCTTCACTTCTAAGTAAGTGTCGCAGACCGAACGGTCCCCCCAAAAATCGGTCCCCCCCTAATGACTCGGTTCACAGATTAACACCTCGTTTCTGCTTCAACCTGCACATCAGTCATCATCTGTCTCAGCAACAGATATCTGAAGCTTTTGTACAACAATCATTTCCACATAAATTCAGTATTATTTCATTACAAAAGGTGGCGGAAGCGATCAGAGCGCCGGCGGCTAAACGAGGTGCTAGCTGATGCGTTTACTGCGCATCGGGCATTTCAAAGCGTCACGGCATTTCGCTTAGTTTCTGCTTAAAACAACTTTGTTTCTGCTTAAAACTGACTTTAGAATGATTTAAGAGGTTTTACCTTTATCATCTGATGGCTAATAATCCCATTAATCCATTTGATTGCTTTGGGTGAAGAGACGCCGTCTCAGATGTGCTGCTGTGGTCTGAAATGACGTGCAGATGCAAAAGGTGGACCGATTTTTAGGGGCGGACTGTTCGGTCTGCGACACCGGATTAAAAGATGGATTTGATTAACATCTACCTGCATACCCTCCATGAAACATTACGGTAAATCCAAGTGTCTGCCAATGGAGGCTTCCAAAGGTAAGACATAAGGGTTTGGGCTGCAGCTCTTTTTATTTATGTGATTAATCAATTGAATGGTTTGTATTTAAACTCTCTCAAAAGCATTAAAAGCACAATGCGATGCATTCAGAGACATGTTTCCTCTGATTTGGCAAAAGCCTGTATGTGCAGTGATGTTGATAGTCACAGCGTGTTTTGTGACGTTTGTGAAATTAGTTGGTTAAATTATGCTTTCTTGAGATTTTTCAGATCCACAATTTTCTGTCAGTGGCACATCATCTGAAGCATATGTCTCTCCTTTAAAGCATCTTCCAAAGTTTGCTTGTCTAAAAATAAGATTTCTTTACCCACTTTGACTACAGATGCATTATTCAAAGTCTCTGCAGAGTAATTAAATCTTAATCAGCACTGGTGTACTTGTCTCTCTGTGTGCATTTGTCCACATGTGGATGAGTGTACACTGCTCCCAGTCCACTGGAGCTTTACACACTCGCATAGCACAAGAGATTATGACGTCTTGCATTGAGTGCTGAGGGGAATCTCTTTATTCCTAAAGGGTAAAAGGCTGCAAGGAGCTGCTAGGAGATACACAGTGTTGTTAGCAAAAAATGATAGAATTTTGTATGATGTTGCTCTTGTTCAGTTATGATCATTGATGCTGATTTACTGATTAATATAATTCTTTTAATGCCATATTATTAAAGAATTGGTGTGTATTTGGGGAATAGGGGCTCTTACAACATCTGAGTACATTTCACTCCCTCTATAATATTTACAACCACTAAAAACATGCATGCTCAGATTTTATTTATCAGTTGCTGTGCAGTAAACTTTGCACAAGCAATGCATGCAAGTCAGAATAGCAGCAGACCTGGCAAATATAACCTGAACCATGTCAAAGTGCTATACAAAAGGAACGTCAAGATTAGATTTCTTAAGTATTGGTTTAATCACTGCAGATTTGAAACATTTAGGAACAGATCCAGAGGTTAATTGCAAATTAATAATAAACTTATAAAATACAAATTTTATATATATATATATATATATATATATATATATATATATATATATATATATATATATATATATATATATATATATATATATATATATATAATAAATAAATTATAAATAGTAAAATTAATAGTAAACTCCGCGGACGTTTGAGCCAGCCGACCACCATGTTTGTACTCCTCATAGAAGCTGTGTGATGATGTGTGCAATGTGAGTGTCCAATCAGGAATTGGTTCACCTACACATGGTTTTCCAGTATCCAGTGGATGAGATACTTCACTATTTGTTGTGAATGTTGTTATGATTGAATATGGCTCTTGTAATTGATGCATAAAGAGCAATAAAACGCACAGACCAATTTGTATATATTGTTCAAAATGTGCATTTGTTGTTAGAACCTTTATTTTTTACATTCTTTTGTACAAGACTCCCAAATAACTTTATAAAGTGTCAAAATAGTTGTTTATTATAGTTTGCTGTGTGTTTTGAATAAATGTGTGTGAAAATTATTTTCTGCTTTATTTTTTTCTTATTTCTGATTGTAAACCTTTATTACTTATAAAACACCACTATAGCATATATACTCAACAAAAATATAAACGCAACACTTTTGGTTTTGCTCCCATTTTGTATGAGATGAACTCAAAGATCTAAAATTTTTTCCACATACACAATATCACCATTTCCCTCAAATATTGTTCACAAACCAGTCTAAATCTGTGATAGTGAGCACTTCTCCTTTGCTGAGATAATCCATCCCACCTCACAGGTGTGCCATATCAAGATGCTGATTAGACACCATGATTAGTGCACAGGTGTGCCTTAGACTGCCCACAATAAAAGGCCACTCTGAAAGGTGCAGTTTTGTTTTATTGGGGGGGGGGGGATACCAGTCTGTATCTGGTGTGACCACCATTTGCCTCATGCAGTGCAACACATCTCCTTCGCATCATCCATGAAGAGAACACCTCTCCAACGTGCCAAACGCCAGCGAATGTGAGCATTTGCCCACTCAAGTCGGTTACGACGATGAACTAGAGTCAGGTTGAGACCCCGATGAGGACGATGAGCATGCAGATGAGCTTCCCTGAGACGGTTTCTGACAGTTTGTGCAGAAATTCTTTGGTTATGCAAACCGATTGTTCCAGCAGCTGTCCGAGTGGCTGGTCTCAGACGATCTTGGAGGTGAACATGCTGGATGTGGAGGTCCTGGGCTGGTGTGGTTACATGTGGGCTGCGGTTGTGAGGCTGGTTGGATGTACTGCCAAATTCTCTGAAACGCCTTTGGAGACATTCAATACACGAGCAACAGCTCTGGTTGACATTCCTGCTGTCAGCATGCCAATTGCACGCTCCCTCAAATCTTGCAACATCTGTGGCATTGTGCTGTGTGATAAAACTGCACCTTTCAGAGTGGCCTTTTATTGTGGACAGTCTAAGGCACACCTGTGCACTAATCATGGTGTCTAATCAGCATCTTGGTATGGCACACCTGTGAGGTGGGATGGATTATCTCAGCAAAGGAGAAGTGCTCACTATAACAGATTTCGACTGGTTTGTGAACAATATTTGAGGGAAATGGTGATATTGTGTATGTGGAAAAATTTTTAGATCTTTGAGTTCATCTCATACAAAATGGGAGCAAAACCAAAAGTGTTGCGTTTATATTTTTGTTGAGTGTATATTCTGAAAGTACAGGTTGTCCTGAAAAAAAAAAGGCATACTACTTGACTGTGGGATGCAGGGTGAGCTTTTAACAGCAATAATAAAAAAATTAAGCCAGGCGAGTGAACTGTCCAAAAAAATGCCCTCGGACCCCAGAGGGTTAAACAGTTTTGTTGGTATGGGATCAAATAAGCAGGTTGTGCCTTTTGTAGATGTTACAAGTTTCGTCAGCATGCCTAGTGAGATACTATAAAATTCTGTAAATTGAGGTAATACCTCAATAATGGCACCTACCTCAATAGCAGGGTGTAGTGGCTGGGTTAAGGCATGCTGGGATATGTTTAATTTAATGTGGTCTGTTTTCTTCTCAAAGTAATCCAAGAAATCCTGTGCTGTAAAAGGAGAGCGACTTACAGGTGGTTGTCCACAAATAAGGGCCCCTTCACACATAACACGAAAGATGCAGAAACCGGCGGAAAATCTGTGACCCAAACACGAAATGGGGAACATGAACCATCGTGCATGTGCACAAACATAGTGCGAGCAGCTGGTACGTGTTGCACCACATCGCGTCGCTGATGTGGAGAAAAATAAAATAACCAGCTGTATCATTAGTGAATATCACTGGGTTGATATAAATAATAATAAAAGGGGAGGCAATACAGAACTCTGCAGTTAAATAAAAATAAATGCTACTCATGGGAGTCGAACCTGCAATTTACAAAAAGCTCTGATTGCCAGACGGAAACTTTACCACTGTGCTACAATCAGTGTCTTATAACAGGAGCATAAAATGGATAAAAATCAACAAGGAGACGATGTATTTTTCCAAAAATAAAAAAAGAGAAAATGTGCCATAATAACTGCCAAAGTGACGTTTGTTATGGAGTATTTTTGGTGATACGTGACTGAAAGTGGCGCTGTTGGCTTGTCATATTGTCATAGTCCTGTGATGTGTGTGTTCTGCCGGACACACGTGATATTCAGATCGCCTGCTGCGTGATCTGATGGTCCTTTTCACATGGAGTAGCCTGACGATTACTGTTACTGAAATTGTTTGTCTCACTGTGAAGTCCTATGCTTCACAGCTTGTGCTGACGTCATGTCCATGGTTGCATCTTAAACTAAGCAGAAAATGTGTTGACTCTGCTTCTTTGTCCCAGGCCTTCGCTCTGCGGAATATTTGGTCTCTGGTGTAATCCGTGGCTGCTCTTGTCCTTATGAGAATGACCCTGGCGATCAGCCTTGTTGTTGCTCATTTTCAGCCACAAATATATAAACACACATACACAGCACCACTGTGTCTGTGCTGCAAGGTCTCTCCATCAGTAACGACAAGCCGCAGGCTTACTGTGTGCATTTTCAGGCATCGGCTTTTAACCTTCATGACTGGTTTGTCGAGCTTAAATGGATAATGGCTGTCCATGATAACATACATAAAAAACAAAACAAAACCTGGAGCTTATGATATGTGGCTCATCATGATCCAGTTGTAATGACACTTATTATGATATGACACGTACTGTGATACTTTGTAATTTACTGCAATTTTAAAGAGTTGAGAATACAACTTGTGGTCTATTTACATTACATTATACCGATAATTCTGCAGACAGATTGATTCAGATCAGTTTCATTTGAAATTTGTAGTCCAGTTTTGTAATATACTGTATCACTTAACACAGTGAAAATGTAATACGTCATATGAAGATGAAGTGCAAATATTGTTTTATGACCAAGTCAAGCCCAACCAATATAGATTTTTTTTTTTTTTTTTAAATGGGGGGGGGGGGTTCGATATTAGGAAGTGGGGAAAAAATTTACGATAGATATTTATGTGAATCATAAAAACAACAGTTTGATTCAGATCAGATGTTTTTTGTGCCAGGTATTGGATATATATATATACTGCCAAAAAAAAGACGTACAGTTATTGAGGATGCACCGATCTACACTTTTTTCACTTCCGATCCAGTCCTGATACCTGAATTTGGATATCTGCCAGTACCTATACTATTTTGATACCAAAGCTCTGTTTGATTTAATATTATCATTATTGTTGATTTTCTATGAGGAAATTTTGTATCCCCACTTATACAGTTTGAAGTGGTATGGAGGAGGATTTTCTTTATTAGCATGCACTCTTGCACTCTTAAAATTTGTTCAAAACAGCCAACAGAAACATGGGATCACAAGCCACATTGACACGCATGAATTTGATCCCCGCACTGGCACACAGTGTTGCGTACCGAGTAAACTCGTCGTAAACTGTGTGAGGCCCTGCACGCAATGACACGCAGTGTTTGCGAATAGGTTGTGAAGTGCGTGTATAATATTCCACCTTCTATTGTCTCTCTATTTTATGTTGATCTTTAAATATTCCAGTAACATGTTTTATAAATTAAAAGGTAATCAGAGAAAAATACAGTGGGGGGGGGGCTATATCCATTCTGTCTTAGGCTATTTTAAACCCTAGGGTGTAAACCAGGCTAGGCCATTTTACACCCTGGGGTTTAAACTGGGCTAGGCCAAATTAAACTTGGGTTTATTCTGGTGGTGGGTTAATCTGGGCTGCTACACCAGCTCCACTTATGGAGACAGTTTAAAGTCATTTCTGCATGTTGTTGGTGTTAAAAAAGTTTAATAATTTAACATTCAGTCAACATTACTCTAAGTGTCCTAGCTTTACTACTGAAATGCTGCACTCACTGGAATTGATGAGCCATATTACACCAAAAAATGTTTACTTGAACTTAAAAAAAAAAAAAAACATTCAGGAACAGCTTGGGTGGCTTTAATGTGCTTGCAATATGCTCTGTGCAAGTGTAATATTTTAGAACATGCAAATATCAAGTGTGGATTCTGTATCAGCAGATACTCTGTTTTAAATGAATTGGCTTGAGATCTGAGTACAAAAAACAAACCTGATGGGACATGCTGAATCATCTCTCAACTTAAATGGACATAAATAAAAATAAACAAAACGGTGTTTCGCTTTGAAGTTATTAATTCAGACTGGATTCTATCGTTCTAACTTGACTCGGCAGAGCCGCGCAGCGTTTGGAACTGTGTTAACAGAACGGAGGACGATTCTCGTTTCTTTCTCGCAACAAGACAGGACTCCCAGTTAGTAACTTTAATCCGCACAAAAGTGGCTCACGATTTCACATATTCAGGGATGAAAGTGGTGAAAAACAAAAAAACCTGAAACCCAAAATCCTCCCCCCCCCCCCCCCCCCAACACCACATACACGAAAATGTTTGAATTCTAGAAGCTCTGAAATGCAATCTGGGACTGTTCCAGACAATAAACTGCAGTGAGTGCAGCATCCATTTTGGTGAGAAAAAAAAAAACAACTTTCCTTGTTCAAATTCATTCCAGTAGTATTCTGCTCTTACTAGGATGCAGCAGTTTTCTAACTTGGCAGATAGTTCTGGAGGAAATCACTGAATAAATTAACACATTGAAAACATGGTTTGACCGAAACAAACTGTTATTAAACTTAAATAAGACAGGGATGAAATGGAGGTGTAAGAGTCACTAGGTGTTTACAGGAAACACTTATTTATTTCTGTATGTGTGTATTTATTTATGTATGTTCATTGTTAGTTGGTTTTATATTTTCTGTTGTTTTTATTCAGGTTCTTTTTGTCTCTTTCTCTAAAATTATATTTAGATTAGTTATTATTACTATTATTGTTGTGCTTGCTATTATTATTAATATATAAACAAAAATAAATTGAAAAAATATTACAATTTGTAATACATTTGACTCTTTTACGACAACAAACGCTTGACAGCTGCAACTGCTTAATGCTAACATTAACATTGAAAATGCCATAGACATGCTAAAGTGTTAGCATCGGTCCCATTTTTAAGTTATAAAATACATCAAAAGGCAGCATGTTTTAACACAACAGTTGGGAAGCAGCTCTTTACTGCATTTTCTCCCCCTTGCTGTTAAGGTGTGGGCTTTGAGTTCTTGCCAGACTGGGTGAAGTAAGAGCCGAGAGAAACCTGCTGAGAATTACGCCACCTGGGACTGCTGAAGAGGACCTCTTTGCAGGTGAGGACTAAAGAATGTGTATCATTATGGCAAATGAAGAGAAAATATTCACAACAAAGTATTTAAAATATCAAGTGAAATGCTGGCACAGGTATATTAAACTTATATAGCCTAGTGTAATATTGAATTGCACATTCACCCATCAAAAGAAATGTGCTGTTTCATAATTTTTGCAGAATTATTGGTGCTTGTGAATTTTGAAATCAAGTACATAAAGTGCATCCAGAAAGTATTCACAGTGCTTCACGTTTTTCCACATTTTGTGATGTTACAGCCTTATTACATAATGAAGTAAATTTATTTCTGTTGGGTATTTTCTCCTCCAAACATTCTTTAAACATGGTGTCAAGAAACACCAGTGAGACAGAAAGTCAAATTAATCACGCGCGGAGTGCAGTCCAGGCTGTACACCAAGGCTACACTAAAGTCTGGCCTGTGCTCCCGCTCTTTTTATTAGAGATGCCCTCATTACATCATAAAACTTGTCCTAAGGGGGGGGGGGACAACGCGAGACAAGTTTCTTCCCGTAACATAAACACATACGTCAATAAGCACAGCTGTAAGGAAAAACAGTTTCTTTCTTTTACTCTTATCGTCGGAGGTCAGCACATCTCGTTCGTCTGTTGCAGTTATCAGCTGTTGTGCATCTGCCTGGAGTGTCCTGGTCTTCACACTAAGCATCACATCACAACAGTCAAAACAACCTTCAGGTCTATTACTCCCAGTTCATGACTGACCCCGTCATGCTTCACTCCCAGTCGTTAGCGGCTACAAAAACAAGTTGTATAATAATAATAAGTACATCCAGCTCTTCATTCCCAGTTCAGATTGACCCCAGCATGCTAAAACAAGGTTGAATAACACGTACATTCTCAGGGTTAGTGCAAACAGCACAACACCGTTCTCATGAGAAAGAAGACAAAGGTCCAAATGTTTAACAGTGATAACATATATACAAAATCTTTAACATTCCCCTCCTGTTTATCGCCTGTTAAACATACAGTAGTAGTTATCACCTAGCTTAGCACTTCTTTTTGAGATTTTCACTAAGAGGTTCATCATGGTATGTTCTATAGGCTTACACCCCAGAGGTGATGTCATCATTGTCACCATCATCGGCGTCTGGGTCATCATACTTCCATTGGTCTGGGTACAGGTCATGGGAGTCATCGTCCTCCTCGGTGTCGTCTTGCCCCAGGAGTGGATATGATGCTGGTCCCCCTCCTGGTCCTGGACTTATTGCTGTGGTTATCATTCTATTTACAAGGCCTCGGAGACATGGAATACAACAACATCCACACAATGTTAGAATTGCAGCAAATACTGCTATAGACACTAATAGTGAAGAAATCAAAGACCTCCATCTTCCCATCCCTTCCAGCCACCAATCCCAGCCTTCGGTGTTTACTCCACTGTGCTCTTTCATCTTCCTGTTCAACGTCCTCAGCCCGTCAGTGGCTTGAGTGAGACTGCCGTCTGCAGCCGTGTTGTTGGGAATGAATGTGCAGCATTGTTCTCCGAACATGGCACAAACACCTCCTTTCTCCGCCAACAACATATCCAGAGCAATACGATTCTGGAAGGCCATAAGGGACGTGGCTTCTAACTGAATGGACAGCCTTAAATCCTTCCTCAGTCCAATTTCCTAATTTCTGTACATTGTAGTGGATGTAGTTTATTCTGTCCATGTTTTTATTAATTGAACACCACCAACAGATGGAAGATTCGAATCCAGCTGCTATTTGATCAACCAGTTTATACTCGTCAGGCACTCCTCTGGGGACTCCTATTGCGTCAATATATGTTGGATTTCCTACTCCTTTCCACTCTCTTTTTACTCTATGTCTGGCTATGCCTTTCTGCCAATCTTCAGGAATAAGAGAGGCTGCATATGTCGTAACGTCTTCAGGGGTCATGGGTATGGCTTTAACTGGTAACAATAATGATATTAATGCACAATAACCTGACACATTTCGTGGCAGTCTGTCAAAGATTCTGTTATCACCACACCACCACCATACGTCACTCCTCCCGACAGGTTTGAATGTGGGAGTACTACGGACCACATTCTTACACCAGGCAGTGTGGCTTAAGCTACCCAAAGTCTTACTTGTCCCTGTCAAGTGTACACATGTATGGTTAGCATGCCCAAGTTTGCTTGAAAATAAAGGTTTGATCTTAGTCAATTTGGTCAATGGATAGATCTTGTCCCACTTAGAACAATTGTTGTTTGCTGCAATGTATGTCTGTGTCATAACAGTCAGCAGACAGTCTTTGGGTAATGCTGCCGGTATCACCTGTAATATAGGTCTGGGTCCCATACATACAACACAGTCCTTCTTTGCTGCTAGTCCTGCTTGTTCTGCCATTAAAAGCCAATTGTTATTTTGTCCACTAATTCCTGTAGTTACTAGGAACCAGTCATCTGCCTTCATGTCTTTTGTGCCTTGTACAGACATCCCCTTTGCTTGTATGGACACCCCCTTTGACGTACTTAATTCTGTCAATATTGGTAGCTGTACTCTATCTGTTTCACAGAGGAAAAAATGGAAATACGGATCTTTTCCTGGTTTGTATACCCAAAGGAGGAACAACCAACAGTCTCCCTCTATATCAGGTGGGAATATGGTTCCTTTTTCTGTGGTATTCACCACTATAGACAGCTTATCATCTGTTTGATACAATTTGAGAATTTGACTCTGGTACTTAGCCCACTCGGTTTGTGCCCATCTTGGTGTCCATCTACTCCATTCATCGGCTACCAACGTTTCCCATCTCTTATCTTGTTGATCATTGGTCATATACCATGAGAAACTATTTCCGTAATTAGTCCCTCTGTCACCATCCCCACCATCCCATATTCCATGGGTAAGAGCACTATATGGTACAGAGATGACCACAGAAGCTTTTCTAGGAATGCAGGCTTGTATACCAAATCGGTACGCATTGTTCCTATCACAGCTATGTACTGTGGCATTTATTATTGGACTGGGGTCTTCATTACTTCTTTTTGGTCTCTGCAATCTGCGGAGGTGATCCTTATTATCATGTCCCGTGCTTATGGCTTTTAATAATAAGCCCAATCCAAAAAAGAAAAGTAGCATAACAAGGACTGTCCATGGGGTCCAGAAACCCTCGTTCTTTTGTTTTTTTTCTTTCGCCATTTCTGCACACTACAGCACACCTATGTTCAGAACAGTGGCTTCTTAATGTCTTCTGCTAGCTTTCGTGTCTAACCTGGATCTTAACACCAAGCTCACACACTATTACTAGTCTTGTCCTACTGTTCTTACTGTTTGTCTGTGTCTGCAGAAATGACTTTCTTACAGTGAGTTAAATGAATCCATGTACTTCTTTCCCCAATTTTCAAGGCTGTGGGTGTTGTGAGTAGTACTTGATGGGGCCCTTCCCATTTAGGTGAATGCCAGTGTTTTCTCTTGATGCTTCTTATCAACACCCAGTCTCCAGGTACCACTTTAGGGTCCTCCTGTGGAGAAATGGGATCATCAGTGTTTGGAACTCTCCCTCGTTGTCCTTCTAACATTTTTCTCATGTAATCCACCAAATTGGCTTCCTCAGGTACATCCCAAATTTGCCCATAATATGGCAATCGATATTTTCTGCCAAACAATGTTTCATACGGTGTCAACCCCATGGTACTAGTTATGTTTATATACATTTTTACCAAATCTACACAATGTGTCCATGGTCTGCCTGTTTCCTCCATTGTCTTTCTAAGTCTGTTTTTTACTGTTCCATTCATCCTTTCCACTAATCCGGCGCTTTGTGGATGATAAGCACAATGATTTTTGAGATTGACCTGTAGCGCTTCTCCTACGTATTGCACTATTGTATTAACAAAATGCGCTCCATTATCTGAATAGACTGTTTCTGGTATTCCAAATCGTGGAATGATGTCTTTGCATAATGCCTTAGCCACTGTAAGTGCATCTGCATGTTTTGTAGGGAACAATTCTACCCATTTTGAGAAGGCATCAATTATGACTAAACAAAATTCCTTCCCTTCATGTTTACTCAGCTGTATATAATCCATATGAATCACTTGAAAGGGATATTGTGGTGTTGGAAATTTGCCTCTTTGGGGTCTCAAATTGCCTTGTGAGTTGTGTTTTGCACATATCATGCATGCTCTACAATGCTGTTTTGCATATGCATCGAACCCATAAAGACAAAAAATAGATTGCAATTGCGATATCATACCCCCTGATGAGACATGCGTCACGCCATGGCTCATAATAGCTGCCCATTTAAACACATTTTTTGGCAATATGGGTTTCTTTTGTGGTCATACGTACAAATCATTTGCATACGTAGCTCCTTTATTTATCCACATCTGTTTTTCTCTTTCAGTTGCCTGCTGTTGCATGTCAGCAAGCAGTGTATGACCTAAATGCAAATATGGAGTAGTTTCCTGTACAACAAAAATAGAAGAAGCTGCTGCTGCCTCTTTTGCTGCTCTGTCAGCAAAATCATTTCCTTTTGAAATACTGTCAGAGCCTTTGGTGTGAGCCGCACATTTGCATATAGCAATTTGTTTAGGCAATTTCACAGCCTTCAGTAGTGCAGTTAGGAGTGTGGCATGAGTCACTGGCTTTCCAGATGATGTCACCATTCCACGCTCTTCCCACAGTTTTGCAAACACATGCACTGTGCTGAAAGTGTACTGGCTGTCTGTATAAATTGTTACAGCCGTACCTTTAAACAGATAGCAAGCTGCAGTTAAAGCAACTAATTCAGCTGCTTGTGCTGAAAATGACGATGGCAATGAAGCAGAATCCAATACTTCTGAATTTGTGACAACAGCATATCCAGATTGTGTTTGTCCGTAAGCGTTTTTAGTGGAAGAACCATCCACATACACAATTGTACTGTTTGGGATGGGTGTGTCCTGGAGGTCTGGGCGTGCTTTCGTACAGACCGTAGCTACATCAAGACAATTGTGCGGCTCACCATCCTCAGGTAAAGGTATCAATGTGGATGGATTCAATGTTGTACAGCGCTCTACCGTAAGATGTGGTTGTGATAATAGCAAGGACATACACGAAAGATGTCTTGCTGGGGACAAAAGGCTCATGTTTGTCTGCAACAGAAGTGCAGAAACTGCATGTGGAACTTTCAGTGTCAACTGATGGAATAGAACAACATTACTGCTACTTTGAACAGCCATAGAGGCTGCAATAACAGCTTGTACGCATGGTGGTAGAGCACTTGCCACTGCATCCAATTTAGATGAGTAGTAGGCAACTGGCCTCAATTTTGAGCCATACACTTGAACCAAAACACTAGTCATGAACTTATTCTTACAATCAACTGTTTGAATGAATGGTTTACTATAATCTGGTACTGCCAAAACTGTGGATGACACTAATGTTTGTTTTACTTTTACAAAAGCTTCCTCAGCTTCTTTGTTCCATTCCAACACGGTTGACATTGAAATATCATCCTTGTACATCAAATCAGAAAGTGGACTAGTCAATTCTGCATAGCAGGGAATCCATGCCCTGCAGTAATTAGTCAGTCCAAGAAATGACATCATCTGCTTTTTGGTTTGTGGTTTTGGAGCGTGCAAAATTGCTTCCTTCCTGTCAGACAGGATCGTGCGCCCTGTGGCTGATAATTCATGTCCTAAATATTTTACTTTATCCCTACACAACTGAACTTTGTTTTTACTCACTTTGTGGCCATTATCAAATAAGAAACATAATAATGCTACTGTGTCAGTTATGCAATTTTCTCGTGTGTCAGAGGCAATCAAGATGTCATCAACATACACCAATAGTTGGCTATCTGCCGGTGGAACGAAATTGGCTAAACATGCTGACATGACTTGAGAATAAATAGTTGGACTCTCTGCGTAACCCTGCGGTAATCTGGTGAATGTATATCGTTGTCCTTTAAAGGTAAAAGCAAACCAGAATTGACTATCTGGGTGTACTGGCACAGAGAAAAATGCATTACTTATGTCAATTACTGAGAAACTATTAGAATTTGGTCTCAGCGAATTTAACAAGGTGTGTGGATCTGGGACACATGGTGCTCTTTTAATCACAGCAGCATTTACTGCCTGCAGATCTTGAATCATTCTCCACCCCACTGAGGGCGGAGCCTTTTTCACAGGAAATATGGGTGTGTTACATGGTGAATCTGGACATGGCACTATTACTCCTGCTGTTAATAAATTCTCTATTACTGGCCTGATTCCTTCAATTGCATCAGGTTTCAGTGGATACTGTCTTACACATGGTCTGTATTCTGTTTTTGGTCTTATAACTACAGGTTGTGCATTTTTTATCAGTCCTACGTCTGAAGGACCTGTTGTCCACAATCCTGATGGTACCGAAGAGAGAAAATCATCTTCTTCAGGACTCAACTGAAACACTCAGGATTGTGAAGTGGACACATCAATGTGTGTTCCAGCTGTCAGCACCAATGAGACATTAACTGGCACTTTATACAATTTAGTTGATGGACTGAACTCCGTTCGTGGTCCAACTCTGCTCCAATCAGTAGCTGACAAAGCTGTTATGACTGTCAGTCCCAATTCTTGCCATTCTGTCAAATATGGCTTACAAAGTGACACATGCAAAGGCATACCTGTGAATCTCAATTTTAAAATGTCTTCAGTGGCACCTGTCACTGTTATGACAGCTGTTGAGTTGCCATCATGAATCAAATCGGTCATTGTCAGCTTCACAGGTGAAACGTTTTTCAATTTGTTTTCATAGTCACCATCCGGACCTGGAGGATCTTTATGCCACATTGTGACATGCAGGTCAGGTGGTGACATCTTTTGTTCAGGATTTTTTAGTAGGGCTGTCGCTTGCAAGACGACATCTTTACCCCATCCTGCAGCATCTTCTTCTGAAATGTCAAATGTATAGTAATAGTGGAATGTGGGGTCATCGCTTTCTTCTCTTACCATGTTAACGCCTCCTGTGCGTTCAACAACTAATTTCCCTTGTTCCACAATTATGGACAAGCCCAATGCAGTCAATCCGTCTCGTCCTAAAAGGTTAACTGGACATTGTGGCATGTTCAACACTGACATAGTACATGTCAGGCCAAATGGATCTGTCAACGTTATGGGTTTAGTGATAGGGACGTCTGATGTTTGTCCATTTGCAGAGCGAACCCTAAAGATTTCGTTGCTTAATTGATGGACAGGTATGTTGTCATTACATGTGGTTCTACATGCTCCTGTATCACAAAGGAATGTCACTGGTCGTCCATTTACCAACAAAGTCACTTCTGGTTTTGGTACCGGATTTCCCAGTAAGGCACACAGATCCATATCACAATCAGACTGCCTATCTGATGTGGAATCATGGATTATGGATTCTAGTCATTGTGGATACTGTGGCTGCGGAGGATTATTCCGTTGTGGAATTCCTCCTGCTGCTCCCTCAGTAGGTGGATTCTTACAATTTCTATACATATGTCCCTCTCTTCCACAGTTCCAACAAATCAGGGGACCACGTGGTGGCCCTCCCTGTCTGTGCTGCTGTTGTGGTTGCCATGGTCCTTGACGTTGTGGCTGTCCACCTTGTCTATTTTGCCATGGCTTTTGGGGGCGTTTGCACTGCTTCTGCTGTCTTAAGTTACCCTGTTGGTAACATATTTCATCATCTCCGTGTGCTACATACACTCCTTTGTTGCTGTTCCCTGTCTTTTTCTGCTTTAAGACTCCTTCTGCATGACAGCAGTGTGTATGTGTTTCTTCCAATGTGCCTGTAGGCAATCCAATCCAATGTTTCTGTATCCAAGCTTTTATATCCTTATTGGAATGTTGGATCAGAGCGTTTTTCAATTGTTGTTCATACACTGGTGTTCCTGGCAATATGCCACTATGGACCCTAAATACACTCTCAAATCTGCATCTAAACTCTGTCCATGGTTCTCCTTCTTTCTGTGTTGTCCTGGTAATTTCAGTATAATTTATCTTTGGTCCTAACACACCTTTTGCACGTGTAATCATAGCTTCCACTCTTGTTTTCAAGACTGGATCATCATGTGGCAACGGTACGCCATCCTGGTCTGCAGGATTCCAGTCTCCACGTATCTGACTCCATTTAGGGCCACATGCTTTCATCCACACCTGTTGGACTTCAGGTCCATTAAGGTGGTAAGAATTTCTAATGTTTTCTATATCCTGCATAAATCCCTCAATATCGACATGTGGCGATGGTATCATGTCGACTGCTGCTTTGATATCATCAGCATTCCATGTTCGATATACGAGCATGGTTGATCGATGTCCTGCTGTTCCTGCACGAGGATTTGGTACTTCTATCATAGGATAGGCACCTCCCTGGTCACTGTGTCCCACCATGGGAGGGGCTGTAGGCACTTTCGCTTGACTGCGTGTTTGTGGTTTTTCTGGTTTTTCACTTTTTACCTTAGGTTTTACTGCCAAATCATACTGTGGTGGCGGTACATCGTCATCCTCTGGTAGAGGAGATAAAGGTGTTGTTGTCACCGACGATCCAGCCGGCGGTGGTTGTTGAGGCTGTTCTGGTTCTCTGTGCTGAATTATCACATCTTCTTCTGCCTTACCTACAGCTTTCTTTTTCCTTGCTTTCTCTAATCGTCGCTTCTCTGCTCCCTTCTGTCTGTTCTCTGCTTCCTCCTCCCAAAATGCCACTAAATCTGCCCCTACTTTCTGCATCTTTTTCTCATCACCTTTATGTTCCTGTTCTAACTCCTTCTTTAGCTTCTGTATACTGATCAGGTTCAGTCGTCCGTCAAAGTCATGTTTATTTATCCAGGTCTCCAATTTCTTTGTTGCTTTTGGATTTTTTGCTTCCATAAATTTCCAGTCGTCAGTTGATAAATTTTCCTTCTTTTTAGACGTCTTACCCCCCATTTTTATTATCTCTTGTTATAATTTGGACTTCAGACGGGGGCACACCTAGGGTGTTCTAAATCTGAAGTTTTCACACTTTCTTTGGACGTGACAATTAATTTGCCGTCGTGTGGTTGATTCCTTTCACCTCCCCGTAGGAAGCGGAATCACTTGCCTTCGCATCCACACACACGGTTGTCACTAACGTTGTCCAAAGTATTGCACTTTCACACAGTTATTTACACTTACACAAAACACTATTTACACATAGAAACACTTTTAATAATCGTACGCGTATTCTTAGGCCCGGGGAGCTCGCCCTCCCGTGAAATTTAACTAATGTCCTGCATTAGGGGACTCCGCCGTCCCTGCCAAATTTAACTGCTTTTTTACAGTGCACGTATTTCTACCCGGGATTTTCTTTACGTATTAAAACAGAGGAGTCCGTACCCTCCTTCCGGAATTTAACTACGGGCGTCCCTCGCAACCGTAGAGGAGTCCGCCCTCCTCGCGGATTTTAACTGCTTTGCATTAACAGACGATTCCACGCCATCGCTTACGGAGTTTAACTGTTTTATGTGATCACTTTTATCCCCTACCGGTACGCGTATATAAACAGAGGAGTCCGCACCCTCCTTACAGAGTTTAACTGTGTTTCATTAACAGACGATTCTGTATCATCGCTTGCGGAATTTAACTGTTTATGTGATCTGATCACCACTCACTCAGTACTGTTTACTCACTGACTCGACTTCCTGTCTGTCTTCTTCGGGAAAATCTCGTCAACCAGACGATGCCAACGGTGGTCGACAATTGCAGACACGATCAATCGATCGGACCTTGGCCAAGGATTTACGTCTGGACTTGGCGACCTCCGCCGGACACCTCCGGTGTTGTTGAGATCCCGGACGTAGCCCCCAGTCAATGTTGGGTATTTTCTCCTCCAAACATTCTTAAAACCTTTTATAAGACAAACAGAGTCAAGAAACACCAGTGAGACAGAAAGTCAAATTAATCACGCGCGGAGTGCAGTCCAGGCTGTACACCAAGGCTACACTAAAGTCTGGCCTGTGCTCCCGCTCTTTTTATTAGAGATGCCCTCATTACATCATAAAACTTGTCCTAAGGGGGGACAACGCGAGACAAGTTTCTTCCCGTAACATAAACACATACGTCAATAAGCACAGCTGTAAGGAAAAACAGTTTCTTTCTTTTACTCTTATCGTCGGAGGTCAGCACATCTCGTTCGTCTGTTGCAGTTATCAGCTGTTGTGCATCTGCCTGGAGTGTCCTGGTCTTCACACTAAGCATCACATCACAACAGTCAAAACAACCTTCAGGTCTATTACTCCCAGTTCATGACTGACCCCGTCATGCTTCACTCCCAGTCGTTAGCGGCTACAAAAACAAGTTGTATAATAATAATAAGTACATCCAGCTCTTCATTCCCAGTTCAGATTGACCCCAGCATGCTAAAACAAGGTTGAATAACACGTACATTCTCAGGGTTAGTGCAAACAACACAACACCGTTCTCATGAGAAAGAAGACAAAGGTCCAAATGTTTAACAGTGATAACATATATACAAAATCTTTAACAATTTCCCCCCCTCAAAATTCTACTCACAACACCCCATAATGACATGAAATTTTTTTACAGGGGCTAGAGACAAGTAGTTACCTATGCTGCCAGCTGGTGTGTCCAAAATACACGAGAAGTCCATTTTATGCAAATATTGAGTGATGTGCTGCAACTACCAATCTGAGTGAAGGCATAGTGATATGTTGGTTGGTTTTATAATAAAGTTCATATTTAACTAAATTATTAAATTTTTAATGATATGAGATAGGAACTTCCTTTTTTTTTTTTTTTTTTTTTTTTTTTTTTTTTCTGCAAAGTAAAGTCCGTGGACTTTCGAGCCAGCCGTCCACCATGTTACAACGTAGAAGCTGTGTGATTGCGTGTGCAATGTGAGCAATCGGAATTGCTCCACTGTCACATGGTTTTCCAATATCCAATCGTAGGGCAGAGCAGTCGCACATGGTAGGCCAAAGATTGTTAGGAGCAACGATGCGTTACTCTTTGGTATGTGAATGCTGTTTGAATAGCCCTCTGGCTGCTGGCTCCATGCGTAAAAGCGCAGCGTTGCGCATACGAATGGGGGGAGGGGTGTTAACAGGGCCTCAGACTGTGAAGATACGTTGTTTACAGTGCAGGAACACCTTCCAAGAGGGAGTCAAACTCCATGGAAGTAAAAATTTTGTGTTGTAAGCCTTTGTATAATAGCAGAAAGAAATTGCTTTGAGATGTGGCATAAAGACAAACAAAACGCATAGACCATTATGTATATATTGTTCAAAATGTGCATTTGTGTTTATTGTTAGAACCTTTATTTTGTACGTTCTTTTGTACAAGATCTCAAACCACCTTTATAAAGTGTTAAAATCGTTGTTTATTGTAGTTTGGTGTGTATTTTGAATAAATGTGTGTGAAAATTTATTTTCCGCTTTACTTTTTCCTTTCTTATTTCTGATTGTAAACCTTTATGTAAGCCTGCTGAGTCTCGGATTGTACAGAAGTGGTCTGCAGAGACTGAGGCGACACTTAGACTGTTTCAGCACAACTGTGTGGTCCGAACTCTGTGACCCTCACAAGGAGGACATAAACGCCATGACAGAATGCATCACGGACTACATCAACTTTTGCTTTGAAAACACCATACCTACCCGGACAGTGCGGTGTTTTTCGAACAACAAACCATGGATTAACCCTGATATAAAGACTCTGCTGAAGGAGAAGAAGAGAGCCTTTAAGTTAGGGAACCGAGAGGCTCTGAAGAATATACAGAGAGAACTGAGGAGGGAAATTCGCAAGGCTCAGACCACCTACAAGAGGAAGTTGGAGGAGCAGCTCCAACACCAGAACATCCGGGGGGTGTGGAGCAGCTTGAAGACCATCTCTGGGTTCAAACCCCCTCCCAAACAGGTGGAAGGTGACCATCAATGGGCAAACGACCTCAACAAGCACTTCCTGAGGTTCGACACAACTCCTCCTCCTCCCCCTGCTCTGTCTTCTGTGCCTCTGCCCAGTATCCCCCCTCCCTCTACTTACACTTGCTCACACCGCCGCCTCTGACTGCTCCATTCCCAATACACATCCTGGCACCAGCCAGACCTCCTCCCCCTCCTCCACCCCTATCCTTCCCCCCCACCTGCTCTCTTCACGGCAGATCAGGTCAGGAGTCAGCTGAAGAGGCTAAAGAGCAAAAAGGCAGCAGGCCCAGACCAGATTAGCCCGAGGCTCCTCAAATCCTGCGCAGATGAGCTGTGTGGGGTCATGGAGCGGGTCTTCAACCTGAGTCTGAAGCTGAGGACGGTGACACACCTCTGGAAAATGTTGTGTGGTCCCAGTGCCCAAACCACCGCACGCCAAGGACCTCAACAGCTTCAGGCCAGTGGCACTTACATCCCACCTGATGAAGACCCTAGAGCACCTCGTCCTGTGTCACCTCCGGTCCACGGTGAGCTCTGTTATGGACCCACAGCAGTTTGCTTACCAGCCTGGCATCGGAGTGGAGGACACCATCATCTCCCTGCTGCACCGCTCGCTGTCCCACCTGGAGATGCCCGGCAGCGCTGCGAGGATTCTTTTCTTTGACTTCTCCAGGCGCTTTCAACACCATCCAGCCGCGGCTCCTGAGGGACAAGCTAGTGATTGCAGGAGTGGACGAGGCTCTGGCTGAGTGGGTCCTGGACTACCTCACAAACCGGCCCCAGTTTTTGAGGACCAAGAACTGCGTGTCTGACCTCCTGACCTGCAGTGTGGGGCCCCCCAGGGGATGGTCCTCGCGCCCTTCCTCTTCACTCTTTACACTACAGACTTCAAACACAACACGGACAGCTGTGTCCTGCAGAAGTTCTCTGATGACTCCGCCCTCATTGGACTCATTATGGACGACGATGACGCAGAGTACAGAGGACTAATACAGGACTTTGTGGACTGGTGTCAGAGGAACCACCTCCTCATCAATGCGGGGAAGACCAAGGAGATGGTGGTGGACTTCACCACCTGCAGGACGTTCTGTGTGCTCTGGAGAGCAGTTTCAGTGACAGACTCATCCACCCTCGCTATGTGAGGGAGAGATTCCGCAGATCGTTTCTCCCGGCTGCTGTCAGACTGTACAATGAACAGTGCTAGTACTGTGGTAACCATAGCAACCAGGACAATAATCATGTCATTACCTGCCGTATTTATTAGGTGCAATAATTTAACTTATGGTGCAAACTCAAGTCACTTTACCTACTATATTTTAACCTGTCCATATTGTAAATATCAGAGTAACTTATCGTACATTTCACGCTGAAGTCACTTTATCTGATCACTTTTACATCCCGACAGTGTATAATATTCCATCAGTGCAGCATTGAACTGAACAATGGTTACCTTAGCTTTACCCGGCACTCAGTGCTTTTTTAGTTCTTGTTTTTTAAGAGATACTTGTTTGTTTTATTGCATGCCCTTCTGTCTATTCCTACTGTTCTATGCTGCGATGTGACACTGAAATTTCCCCATTGAGGGATGAATAAAGGCTTTTCTTATCTTATCTTATTACACTTATAAAACACCACTATAGCATATATATTCTGAAAGTACAGGTTGTCCTGAAAAAAGAGACATACCACTTGATTGTGGGATGCAAGGTGAGCTTTTAAACAGCAATAATAAAACATTTATGCCAGGCGAGTGACCTGTCCAAAAAATGCCCTCAGACCCCAGAGGGTTAAACCATAAAACATCAAGCCTCAGTGACATCTTTGTCATAACAGTTTAATGAAATATTTGAAATCATGGCCATTTTCTTATGTATGTATTGGTATCGTAATTGTATTAATTTTTTTTTCTGTAATATCGGTTTAACTCCCCCCCCCCCCGCAACAATCTATATCAGTCAGGCTCTAGTTCCAAGTTAGCGGTACTAATTTATAGATCCACCAAGTTTTGGCACCATTTCCAGCCACACATTCTGTCTATTGTTTGAATTCCCACTCTGTTGCATAGTTTGTCTATAATTTGCCCACATATTGGGTATCATATTTCTTTCTTTGGTTCCTAGCTTGTTAGCTGTGCGGTGTGCTCAGCATAGTGTTGAGCAAACACCATGTTCGGGAGGTAGACAAACTACATGTATGTATTAACTGCAGCTGTTTGTAATTTTTTACAATTTGTTTGTGACGGCAGGTGCCTATTATCCCCTCCAGCTGGTGGCAGTATGTTAAGAGGATATTACACAGGTAAAACTAAGTTGTTCTTTCAATGGATCTGGTACATCAAAGTTAACTAGGTGTTCACCAATTCCAGAATGATAGCATTTGTTTTTGACTTATCTTCTCAAGATGGCTGGAATGGATTAACTCACTCACTCATTGACATACTTGGCTGTCCCAGCACTACAGTGTTAGCACGGGTCTTATGTTCACGTAATATGGTCTTGTTTATTAATTTTGAATTATATAAAATGTCCACGCATTTCTACATGAGATGCTACAGCTTGTCAGTTTACTGCAACTTGTCAATGAAGGTTGAAGGCAGTTGACATGAACAGGCTCAGCAAGCTCATCAGTTGAGCTGGCTCTGTCCTGGGGGTTGAGCTGGTGTCTGTGGTGAAGGTGTCAGAGAGGAAGATGCTGAGGAAGCTGCTCAGCATCCAGGACAACCTCCCACCCCCTGCATGCCACACTGATGTCCTGTCAGAGCACCTTCAGTCATAGACTGAGACCACAGAATGCCACAGGAGGTCTTTCCTTCCTGTGGCAATCAGACTGTATAATTCCTCCCCCTTCTGCAGGATGAATACAACCCCAATTCCAATGAAGTTGGAACGTTGTGTAAAATGTAAATAAAAACAGAATACAATGATTTGCAAATCCTGTTCAACCTATATTCAATTGAATACACCACAAAGACAAGATATTTAATGTTCAAACTGATAAACATTTAAAAAAGCCAACCAGCGCATGTATTTTTTTACGGAAGCTTTGGAACTTTCATGTGGACACTTCTTTTATGAAAATATTCTATTCATGTTTTATTGAATCCATTTTAACCTTTTCTTACATTTGTTGGTTTGATTGTTTGTCCATCAAGCAGCGAAATCGTCTTATGGACATTGTGAAGGTGTGCTGTAAAATCACCAGAGGCTCACTTAACGATCTTAATGAAATTTTTAAGGTTAGATGTCTTAAAAAAGCTAAGGCTATTATAGCTGACCCTTCTCATCCTCTTTGGCATGAGCTTTCACTGCTCCCATCCGGCTGCCGTTATGTTGTCCCTCGGTGTAGAACTAACAGGTTTAAAAAGTCCCTGATTCCAAATGCTATTCGCTGTCTCAATGCACATTTGTAAATGTTTTAGTTGTACTGTTGTTGTGTTTGTTTGAGTTTGTAACTACTGCTGCAAACAAATTGCCCCACGGGGACAATAAAGAAACCTTGAACCTTGAAACATTATTGTTTTTGTGCAAATATGTACTCATTTTGAAATGGATGCCTGCAACACGTTTCAAAAAAGCTGGGGCAGTGGTATGTTTACCACTGTGTTACATCACCTTTCCTTCTAACAACACTCGATAAGCATTTGGGAACTGAGGACACTAAATATTGAAGCTTTGTAGATGGAATTCTTTCCCATTCTTGCTTGATGTACGACTTCAGGTGTTCAACAGTCCGAGATCTCCATTGTTGTATTTTGTGCTTCATAATGCGCCACACATTTTCAGTGGGCAACAGCTCTGGACTGCAGGCAGGCCAGTTTAGTACCCACACTCTTTTACTATGAAGCCACGCTGTTGTAACACGTGTAGAATGTGGCTTGGCATGAAGTTTGAAGTTTATTGATCACTCTAACAACCCCCACATGGGGTATGAGAGTACAGAATACAATAAATATATAAAACAATAACTGTACAATAAACATATATAGCTCACAAACAGTACACACACAGCAAAATGTAATGCAGAGTTTCAACTCTGCACCCTTAAATAAAATGGGTAAAATAAAACAAAGCAAAAGTAACTGTTAACTACTAGTAAGCCCTATGATGCATTCAAGAACACTAGTAAGTCCCTTCGCCTGCTCCCTTGTTTGCACTCGGGGTCGCCACAGCAAATCCAGGGTGGATCTGCATGTTGAATTGGCACAGGTTTTACGCCGGATGCCCTTCCTGACGCAACTCCACATTACATAGAGAAATGTGGCAGGGTTGGGATTTGAACCCGGAACCTTCTGCAATGAAACCAAGCGCATTAACTACTTGGCCACAAATAAATATAAGTTTAACCTAACCGGACGAATAACTGGTCTGCCACAATTTGTAGTAGTAGAAGTACTTGTTTGAGATAACTCTGGTTGCACGACATTACATACGAGGGCTGTCAATAAAGTATAGGTCCTTTTTATTTTTTTCAAAAACTATATGGATTTCATTCATATGTTTTTACGTCAGATATGCTTGAACCCTCGTGCGCATGCATGAATTTTTCCACGCCTGTTGGTGACGTCATTCACCTGTGAGCACTCCTTGTGGGAGGAGTCGTCCAGCCCCTCGTCGGAATTCCTTTGTCTGAGAAGTTGCTGAGAGACTGGTGCTTTGTTTGATCAAAATTTTTTCTAAACCTGTGAGGCACATCGAAGTGGACACGGTTCGAAAAATTAAGCTGGTTTTCGGTGAAAATTTTAACGGCTGATGAGAGATTTTGAGGTGATACTGTCGCTTTAAGGACTTCCCACGGTGCGAGACATCGCGCAGCGGTCCCAAGCGCCGTCGTCAGCCTGTTTCAAGCTGAAAACCTCCACATTTCAGGCTCTATTGATCCAGGACGTCGTGAGAGAACAGAGAAGTTTCAGAAGAAGTCGGTTTCAGCATTTTATCTGGATATTCCACTGTTAAAGGAGATTTTTTTTAATGAAAGACGTGCGGACGGGTCCGCGCGCCGGGACGCAGCCGGCGCGGTGCGACGGCACAGGAAAAACACCTCCGTGTTGATAACCATTTGTAAAATCCAGGCAGCTTTTGATGGCTTTCAGTGGAGTGAGTATATGAGAAATTGTTTAACAGCTGGACATGTTCCAACTTGTCCTTAAGGCTTCCAACAGACGTGTTTTTCCTGTGGCAGAGCGTCGCAGCAGCTGCGAGCCGACGCTGCAATCCGTCCGCACGTCTTTCATTAAAAAAATCTTTAACAGTGGAATATCCGGATAAAATGCTGAAACCGACTTCTTCTGAAACTTCTCTGTTCTCTCACGACGTCCTGGATCAATAGAGCTTGAAATGTGGAGATTTTCAGTTTGAAACAGGCTGACGACGGCACCTGAGAGCGCTGCGCGACGTCTCGCACCGTGGGAAGTCCTTAAAGCGACAGTATCACCTCAAAATCTCTCATCAGCCGTTAAAATTTCCACCGAAAACCAGCTTAATTTTTCGAACTGTGTCCACTTCGATGTGTCTCACAGGTTTAGAAAAAATTTTGATCAAACAAAGCGCCAGTCTCTCAGCAACTTTTTGCACAAATATTTGCACAAAAACAAAACAAAACAAAAAAATGTATCAGTTTGAACATTAAATACCTTGTCTTTGTGGTGTATTCAATTGAATATAGGTTGAAAAGGATTTGCAAATCATTGTATTCTGTTTTGTTTACATTTCACACAACATCCCAACTTCATTGGAATTTGGGTTGTACAGAATGAACAGAGCTATTCAGAGTTATGTGCAATATTGTCATATATCTTGTGCAATATAGCGTCCAGTCATTTCACATACATTTGTTGTACTTATTGTAAAAAATAAATAAAAAATTGTTGTTTTTTTTTCCTCTCTATTTCATACTAACACTTTCTGTAATTGACATTCTCACCATTGTTTACTGTGTCTGTACTCTCTGAAAATTTTTGCTTCATTATGGATTTCAACTTCTGATTACTTAAAAAAATTCTTATTTAGTCTGTTGACTTCAATTCAAACCTGAGTTAGCTTAGGTGTTATGTTTGTGGGGGAATAATTGAGAACAAATGACATTGTAGGAGGTCAGGAGTCTTGTTGCTATAGTCACCAAAAGTCTGTGACTGATTTCAATGATGCATGATGCTTTTATTCAGTCTAACCTCCTCAGGTTTTTAAATGCTAGATTTCCACGTCATTGCAAATAGGATCTGAATTGTCTGACTTTAGCTTTTTGTTCTGTATCCTTTCCTAATTTCCTTTTTGTTTTTGAAAATAAAAATGTAAATTAAGACATGATAGTGCAATCTGTCTGATGGGTGTGGTGCATCCTTTTTAAATGTCACCGTGACAATTTGTGGAGTCACAATATCTTTCCTCTGGTAACGGATCATCTTGTGTAATGTAGGTTTGAAGTAAGATGAGAAACAGAACACTTTTTTTTGGCTGTTCTCTTATCTTTCTGTAGTCTGTCATATATCCCAGTCGGAATGCTTTAAATCAAGTCCACACCTCCTTGCCATTATTCCCGTGACCTTAATCTGATCATAAGTGACATGACTGCAAGAGCGGGAAATGAAAGGTACGTCAGAGAGAGGTTATATTTGCCACTGTCCTGTGTCCAGGTTCACACATCCATCAGCAGGGTGAGGCTTCCTGACCCATGGAGAATTACTTCCAAGCCGAGGCCTTCAACCTCGACAAAGTGCTGGATGAGTTTGAGCAGAATGAAGGTGAGTTATGAGCAAACATCTTAAAAAGGGGTAGTCAGAGTAAATTGTTTGTAATAAGCGTGCATGTGTCAGACAGTTGGCCACCACCTACTGAGGTTAAGAAACCTTTACAGGTGGTGACGTAAGGTGAGCAGAAAAGGAATAAGACTATTTGCAAATCAAACTATTTATAATCTGTCTGCCTGTATGTAATTGAGGTTCTGTTTTTTTTTTTTTTGTTTGTTTGTTTGTTTTGTTTTGGGTTTTTTTTGTGTGTGTCATCTTGGATGATTCCAGAAAAACTGTCAGTCTTGTGGAGACGCACGTGTTATTGAGATGACACTGTGAGCTCAGTGTGTTTTGGCTGTGAGTGATTATCTGTGTGTCCTTTGCCAGAGATCCTGCTCGGCAGATTAACTGTGCGCATGCTTGAGACTGGTACATTACAGACTGAAACGGCTTAACATGAATTCCAGCAGAGCGAAGAAACCGGAGTACAGTAGCAATTACTCTGCATATTATTTTCTTTACTGACATTGGCTATGTGAAATAAACCTTCAGAGAATTTTCGCTGTTACAAATCACTCTGGTGTCAGCTTGACCGTTGTCTCCCAGGAGCTCAATTTATCAGATTTTCCCAGTCTGTCCACACACTGATTTCCAGCTCGGTGCCACCCTCACTTTTGCAATTTGCTCATGCCATTTTTAGCTTTTTCAATCACTGAAGAGTGTGTCACTTTGTATTAGAGCTCTGTAGTGGTTCATCTGGGAATTCCAGTCCTGATATTATGGTTCATGATCTCTTTGCGAGTTGACACCTTGATTTTCTGGCATGTCTTTAATGTTATATGAACCCTACAAGATGGCAACAAAAAGGATAAATTTGTGCATTTTCCAAGTTTTTGCTATGATCACAAACATAATTATTAGCTTTCTTCTCTTCTTTGTATGGCAGATGAGACAGATACTCCCATTCTCTCAGATGCTAAGTGGACTCAGATCTTGGCCCCACCAACTCACCTGCTGTCACTGAATCCCGCCCTGGCACACTCAGACTTGAGCCCCCAGGAGAGTCCGCTGCCCTTCAAAACCCTCCCCGACTCCTCCTCCAGTGTCTCCCTAGGGACTGACCCTAAAAGACATGCTGGCCCTGAACCTCCGTCCTGGGTGGAAGAGAGGCCTGCAGATGTCCACAGCCCACCCCTCCCCCAGCCCAACATTGGCAAACTGGTGGGCACGGATGATCTTTCACCACCTTCTGTGACACCCTGTAGAACAGTGAAAAATGGCTGCTCCTCTGACCCTGCTAGCCCACAACCTGATGGACTCTGCAAGGACACCAGTTCTAATCCAGAAAAGCAGCAGCAGGCTAACTCCCATGAGGAGCAAAGAACCATTTCAGCAGAGGTAACGGACTCTGTCAGTCATACCCACTTTACCTTTGAACTAGGATTTGGAAATGAAGAAGCTCCAGCTGAGAAAATTCTTCCAAATTTGGAACCAGCAACACAGGACAGGAACAGTGTTACTGCAGAGTCTGTTACAGCCACTTTACAGGATTTTGATCAAGAAAGACTAGCTGGAAACTTCAAAGGTGAGCAAGAAGAAAATCTGAATGATGGAAGGAGCATTCAGGCAGGTTTTGAGGCAAAGGAGAATGGAATATCTCCTGATGCAGAGACAGTGGTGGAGAGGAATAACCCAGGAGGACAGATAGACCAGCTCTGCAGGTCAGTGGTGGAGAGGAGTGACCCAGGAGGACAGATAGACCAGCTCTGCAGGTCAGTGGTGGAGAGGAGTGACCCAGGAGGACAGATAGACCAGCTCTGCAGGTCTATGGTGGAGAGGAATAACCCAGGAGGACAGATAGACCAAGTCTGCAGGTCAACAGGACTTTCTGATAGTTTAGAGCAGGAGCGCAGCAGCCTTTCTAAACTTAAAGAGAGTGAGGAGATAAAGAAGGATGAGGAGCAGGTCATTTCTCCCAGTTGCATTCCCTCCAAGGAAGACTCTGTTACTGAAGAGAAAGAAATGGAAGAGAGCAAACAGGAAAGCAGCGACGGGACAGCGGGATCAAGTAGCATTCAACCAAAACTAAATAATAATCGCCTGCAGCCAGTCAGCGTGCCCTTTGGTGGGGCACGACCAAAGCAACTGGTCAACCTCAAGCTCCAGATCCCACAGCCACTTTCTGACCAGGTACAAAATCATCTTGGCCCGTCCACCGTTAGCAAGAACAAAAACCTTGAGAACCAGAGTCGGAGAAGCACTACATTTGAAATATCACACAGTGGGGCTGATCAGACGGTGATTCGGGTCAACGGGGAAAGTGTTGTGCACTCTCCTTCCTTGAACCCCACAGAGAGCCCAGATAATGATGTCCAGGCAGGCCAGCAGGGCGCTTTATGCAGGAAACCTTCCAGTTCTCTGGGAGAGGTTGCCCCTGTGTGGGTTCCTGACTCCCAGGCTCCCATTTGTATGAAATGTGAAGCCAAGTTCACCTTCACCAAGAGGAGGCACCACTGTCGGGCCTGCGGCAAGGTCAGTAAAGTTCTGCTGGTAATTAAAAATGTCAGTCCATGTTAAAACTTCCAGAAAACAGTTTAGATTGTGACTAGGGTGATGTACCTTACATTTTAGCATGCATATTATTACTTTTTTCTGTATTTCAGTATGTTTGTTCACCCCTAATTACTAAAAATTGCTCCATTATAAACCATGGGCTCTACAGTATCTTGACCATCTATAGCAAGCGGTCTAAAACTCATACTGTCAAATGAATCTGGGCGTGCCCAATGCCATTTTTCTATTTACATGCCATGTAATCTAAGCACAAAGTAAGGCACAGGGTGCAAATTATTTATTTATCTATTTAGTTTCTCAGTTAATGACACATCTGCCCACAAAGAGCAAATCAAATCTGTTACAGGAGCAGCAACCTGCAACAACATCTCCTTCTCTGCATCCCATCAGGTGCAGACAGACCCTTCCATGGCCAACCCCATCTTGGTGCTCCCTGCTGGTGAATATAGGGAGGAGAAAAACCAGCACATAAATATGCAAATGTTACAGTTTAATATTCCCTTAGTTTTTACTTTTGTCACTTAAAATTTTTGTTTTCAGTTTGGTTTTATTTTTAGTGAGCAGAGCAATCGGAGTGCTAACGTGCATCCCTGTGTATACAAGTGGAATACATGTGCATCGGGAACCTGCCTGTGTAAAGCGTATCTGAATATTGCACCATTCAGAAAATCTTTCCACTAAACTTTAGACCAGGTTTTTACGACTGAGCAGCAGTGGTTTAGATATCACTATGCAGACAGTCAGTCAGTCATGTGACATTTCACTTAGTGAGCGCCTGCATGGCAGCACCCTGACATTGGTGTGTGTGAATGGGTGAATGTGAGGCATCATTGTAAAGCAGTTTGACTTCTAATTCAGATGGAAAAGTGCTATATAACAGCAGTCCATTTACCATTTATATGTATTACATATAGTGACCCCAAGAAGCCTGTTGGGTTTGGGCTCAAATTTCAAGGAAACTGGCGTGAACTTTGTAAAATAAAATGTTGTGAGCACAATAACCTCTTTGTTAATTGCCTGATTGTCACCAAACCTGGTATATGTGTTAGGTGTGGCACCCCCTAAAAGCCTAATGATTTTGGAGTCAAAAGGTCAAAGTCACCAAACAGCACTTTGAAAAAGCCTTCTGGAGAAGCGCATCACTTGCCAATGGCAAACTTATCAACTTTTGCCCAGGGTGCTGTCCTCATGCAGACTATCTGCTTGTTATTAGTCTGTGGGGTAATTACTTTCTGCTGCCTTAAAATGGTGATGCAGCAGCACTGTGCTGGGTGGTGCTTTGCACCGTGTGTGATGTAGAACTCATTGTGTTTTCACTAAAATTAAAATGGATGCTTGATTGTACATTTCATCAGCAATAACTGTCAGTTGTTCAAGAGGCTTAATTTTTTTTAAAAGACAAGTTGTTTTAAAATTGTTGAAAATGTGTCAGTCTAACACAGAAGACAATTTGCAAGACAATAGATTTGATCTTCACTAGAGTCTCCCATGTGCCTTTGAGCAAACTAGCTGACACTTCATGTTTTCCTGTCCAGAAAATCCTTCTGTCTCTCCACCTTGAAGCTGTATAAGAGGTGGTGCAGGAGACAAAAGTCGAACGATGCACATGCTCTCTGTTTACAGTCACATAACCCCAGATCTCTTTCAAAGTTATCATGGGTTTCTTGGTGGCTTTTCCTCACTAGTCTGCTCCTTGCATGGTCACTTGGTCTTTGAGAGCGGCCTGGTCCAGACAAATTCTTCATTTGTGACAATGAAGAATTTGTGAAGTTATTTGGATGCAGCAATTTGATAGATAAGCTCCTTTTTAGGCCATTCTGTGGATATAAATACAAGGGATGTGTAGGTAGGTTTATAGCATTTTAGCCACGTAAAACTCTAGATTCTGCAAAAAATGTTTTAAAGAGAACACTTAGTCTCTGCTACACTGGCTGATTGTGGAGCTTCTTACTTAATTTCCCATGGTAGTAAACTGACACGCACTCTGTCACTTGAGCCGGGAAGAACTAGCACTGCAGTAACGATTACACCAGCACTGTGACGCCGAATAGTGGACGCGATGAGATCCTCAGTCCACTCGACTAAAATCTGTACAAACATATTTGCAATTATGTTGAGGCTCTGAAATGAAAAGGAACCTCTGTGTAACCATTTACATGATAATGGTGTGTAATTGGAATGCTAAGTGTGGATATTTCTGGGAAAGAGCTAAAATTGTGCAAAAGATTTTCCTTGACAAAAATGCTGTTTGATGTGAATTGTTTCTTTGATTTCAAGGTTTTTTGTGCGACGTGCTGCAGTCTCAAGTGCAGGCTCGCATACATGGACAGGAAGGAGGCCCGTGTGTGTGTCACCTGTCATTCTGCTCTAACATCAGGTGAGGGTCACAGAGAAAGTGTTAATTCAGTGCAATTGAATTAAAATAAATTGTCTTTAAAATAACTGTTAATGACACAGAACAAAAGATTACTAACTAAAACACATAAGGTTGCCTGATGATGCATGTCAGAATTAAACATGTGACCTATTTAGCCTGTCACGTGACTGACGTGCAATCACCTTTCTTTAACTCGACTGAATATGTCTTCCTGTCTCTCAGCTCAATCGTGGGAGGCCCCAGTGACTGGAAGTAACCAGAGTCCGAACCCCAACAACCCAGCAGAGTATTGCTCCACCATCCCGCCGCTGCAGCAGGCACAGGCCTCTGGGGTGCTCAGTTCCCCACCTCCCACTGTCATGGTGCCTGTTGGAGTCCTTAAGCCGTCTAACTCTGAGGGTACAACCATGATCTAAATAATTGACATTTTGGGTTTTGGATGTCCAATCTAAAACCGGTGACATGGTGGATTAGTGGTTAGCACTGGTGTCTCACAGCAAGAAGGTTGTGGGATCACTGCCCGCGCTTTCTGTGTGCCGTTTGCATGTTCTCCCCGTGTCTGTGTGTGTTTCCTCCGGGTGATTCAGTGTCCTCTGACAATCAAAAACATGCTTATTTAGGATCTGCTCCTTTCTCTGCCCCTGGCCAAGGCAGCTTCTCCACATCTGGAGTTGGTCCCCTGGCGCTGGACTGTGGCTGCCCACTGCTCCTAGTGGTTGGATTGTGTCTAACTATAATTAGGATGGGTTAAATGCAGAGGACAAACTTTGTTTGTAGTTACATTGACAGATAAAGGCTATTATTAATCTGTTCTGCGACATAAAGTTTATTTTGCCTTTCAGATAGTTGAAGGGGAACTCTGGGATTTTACAACTTAGGCTCTATTTTTATGTTTTGGAGGGTCGTCTTTTCACTTGTGGAAAAAACCAAAATGCATCTGGAATATTGGTTTATAACGCAAGCACCATTACAGGCTAACCAGTTATGTATAATTATTGGATAGAGGAAGCTAAAAACACTCAGTAAACAGCTTTTTGTCACCTGCAAAAGTAAATGTGCATGTTTAATTCATTAAACTTTGTAAAATGACAGATAATAGAGTAACCACTTACTTTAGCATCACTGTCCTTCACTTGCTTTGCTCTAAACTGAGTCATTACAAGTCAATTGCCAATAACTGATGGCAACAGCGTGTGTGGGCAGGCTTATGGCATTAATTCTTTCTTTTCATAATTAGATGCATACTATCATTTTGCATTTTAAGGTATTTCAAACTTGCTCTGCTTTAAATGTGGAATTTCACGTAAGGAAGACAACGGAGGTCAAATTAAGCAGCTTGACGGCTCAAAGGAAACCCAGCATCACCCTAATCCACCCAAGTGCTCTGGTTTCTTGATATCCCCACCCACCCTCACAGTTTGAATTCCCTAAGAAAGCATAGAAAAGAGAACAAAAAACAGGTTGTGTAGTTCTACAGGTCTGGTGATTTTTCTGTCTGTGTCTTCCTCTGTGCATGCATAGTTTTCCAGATATACTTGTTGCAGCATCACTGTCATGACAATCTGGTATCATTATCACCTGTTACTGAGTCTGGTGGCTTTCCCCCCACCCCACCATGTGTACATATCAGTCCAGCCAAATTACAAGTAGAAACACACCTTCATAAATCTAGTTTTTAAAATGTCATAATATACATATCATATACTTTACAGTTTTCCTCACTGTCATCACTGATTGTTCTGGGTTTTCATTGTACTTCATTCACATTCAGGGTCCCTAACAAGAGAGCAGAGGAGGGTGTGGTTTGCCGATGGGATCCTACCGAATGGAGACGCAACAGAAACACCAAAACCTCCGACCTCTGGACCTGCTCCCTCTCAGTCTTTGGCTATATCCACATATTCAAACAAATCTTCTACTTCTGAAACTTTGGAGGTAAGCTTCTCATGAAAGGTCATTTTATCAATCACCAAACTGTGGGCACATTTGGTTGAATGGGGCCATAAAGACCCCTTTCTCTGGGGTTATTGTTGGTCTGTGGGCTGGGTCATGGACCACGGTAAACCAACAGCAAACACAGTTCGGGGAAACCTTTATCTTAGATTATAAAGTTCAGTGTGACAAAGGTTTGCCTGAAAGCCAGCATCAGTGGCTAACTTGTCAAAGACTGTTGAGCAAATTGGAAGTTTTAGTTGTGCTGTACACTGGACTCGAGCGCTAAGTCCCGAATGACTCCTTGCCTCTTGAATAAACTGATTGTTGCACTGCTTAAACAGCATAATCTCAGATGACATGCTTGATACACATTTGCAGGTCTAAAACTTGAGCATGAAATCAGGTTTACACATGACGCTACATCTGTGAAAGTAATACTAGCACGAAGCCAGTAACACGTGAAATTGAAGTGGCTGCCAAATTTTATTCAGTGTGAGATGAGTTCTGCAGTAGAAAATTCAAACTGGTGAATTACTGCTTTACACACCACTAAATTATAGAGCCCGATCATATATCGGCCGATATAAGCCCTTTTCAAAGTACTCACTATCGGCCAAAACTTTGCCGATAGAACGCCGATAATTTCTCAAACAGAGCAGTTACTGAAATAATGTTTGTGTCGCCAATATAAAATGTCCTTGCACTGTTTGTCCAGTAAATGGAGCTCTGACTCATTCAACTGAGAGCTGCTTACACCCCTGCTTAAATGTGTTCATCACCGGCCCCCGTAGTTTGCCATCACATTGCACTGATCGTCTGACAAAAGCATACAAGTAAGTTTATAAGGATGTTGTTTGTAATAACTTTGCGATTACATTCACCCCACATTTCTCCCGTTTCAGTTCAACTCAGTTTGATTAACTCAGTTTATGTAGTAATGTGTATGTGCTTCATTGCGTCGTTCACAGTTTTTATAAAGCCCACGTTGTGTAGACCTTGTTTCTAGCATGAAAAACTTTACTGCTAAGAGGTTGAAACATTTAGCTGATCAGCTGATTTATCGGCTATCGGCAAATCAGCCGATTTATTGATTATCTGCATTTTTTTCATCCAAATATCGTTATCGGCATCGGCCTCAAAAAATCCATATTGGTCGGGCTCTACTAAATTAGCACCATAAAATGCCCATTCTCATGTTTAAAAAAATAAGTGTGTCTTATAGACAGGTGTGACTTTTTCTTTTCTTCTTCATGCGGCATTTTTGGACAAATGCAACTCGTACCCCAGTACAAATAGGAAAATGGAGTAAGCTTTACATTGCCTCTCTAGTTGAGGAGAGATCCCATAGAATGTTGTTCAGACTATATTTTTGACGATTCCTAACTTTTGACTAAAAGACATCTGGAGTCATTCACCCAAGGAATGTTTCTACCATGTTTGGTTATTTTCTGGCTGGTTCCTGCCTCCTCCACTAGGGTAGAAAAGGAGGCAGACGCACACTGTCAAAACGGGCAGAAGTCTGAACATGAAACAACTGCGGTTCAAAATAAGAGAATATTGAGAAACTGGGTTTAGTATTTGCAAGTCATTGCAGATGGAGGTGACATTTACTTGAGCTAATCACATCAGCTGCAAAGGGTTTGGATGGAGTTAAGTTGTATGTGTGAGGTTTTTTTTTTGTACACTTCAACTAAGGAACCAAGGATCTCGTGGATTGCTTGGTTCACATTTGCATCTTTGCACAGTCTGTATCCTCGTGTAATGATTCTCCTTATCTCAGGCGCTAAGAACCTCATGGATATTCCTCTATTACAGGTCATTGTTGCTTATTCTTGATATCTAATCCAACACTCTACCCATCCTCTGTGCCTCCAGGCAGCACACACTCCTGTTGCCCCGGTGGGCAGCCCTGTGGGTAGCTCCCTCAGTCTCATTCCGGAGGATGGGCTTCCTCCCATCCTCATCTCCACTGGAGTCAAAGGAGGTACGGGAGGCCACATCACAGGTGCTTGCCCTCATCTTCACCACTCCACTGCCTCCTCATTGCTCCCGTGTTTGTGCTTGTATGGTTAAATGCTTTTTATTTTAATCACAGCTCAGATTTCAGCCACTCATTGCATACAAGCAAAGATGATAATCTGTCTGAGATGAATCCATTTTGCTGTGTAGTTTAAGTGAACTTTTAGTTGCCCTTTTCTCATGCAACTCCTTTATCATCTTCACCTTCCTCGTGATTCCCTCTCTTTCACCCCCTCTCATCCTCTGTTTTCCCCGCCTGTTTATCTAACTTTGCCTTGATTCCTCCGTTCTATCTTCTTCATTTGTGCCTGCCCTCAGACTATGCTGTGGAAGAGAGGCCGTCTGAGGTTGTTCTCATACAGCAGTTGGAAGAGGGAGGTCCAGATCCTCTGGTGTTTGTGCTCAATGCTAACCTGCTCGCTATGGTCAAGTTGGTCAACTGTGAGTTCACCCACTGACCATGTGGGTTTTTTTTTTTAAGAATTCCTCAGCTTTAGACCTTTGTACTCTGCTTTATATAGTTGATTGATTAACCCAGTCAAACTGATCAGCTGCTGCCCGCTGCCATGAAACCATACGCTAGACTGGAGAAGCACATTTTGATACCATTTATCATAAAATTAGAAAGAAATATTGAAAATTGGCATTCAACATAATATTGCATACATTTCCCAGAGTGCCACAGCTGAATTCTTTCATCCAGTGGAGCCTCATCTGACAGTGTGAGTGGAGATGATTAATGAAGGTTCCCTGGTTTTACTCGTAGTACTCACAAATGTATGAAATCATCCTTGACAGGACATCGTATACAGAGTGTAGTTTCACTTGAAAATACTTCACTTTTTATGTGATCATCTTAAGTTGGGACATACTGTGTTATGGTTTGTCTATTGTTTTTTTTTTTTTTTTTGTGGCAGTCATACCTTGTCCAGACCATTTCTTGTGACCCATAAAATGGATTTGAATGAAAGCGTACGCAAATATTCACTACCCAGTGCATTTAAGCACCTTTACCATAACCTTAACATACTTTACCATAACCTTAACATACTTTTCAAGATCACAGGCAGCATTTTTGTACTCATGTGGTGCTGTTGTTTTCTACTCAAGACACTGAGCTGCAAGGAGAAACATGCCTAAAGTTCTAATAATTTTGGGGGGATTTGTTAAATGATTCTGGTCCTTGTCTCCATTCTTTTAAAAATAATTGTCTTGTCAATACTTTCCCAACTTCCAGATGTCAACAGGAAATGTTGGTGTGTGACAACTAAGGGCATGCACGCTGTTGGCCAGGCGGAGGTGGTCATTCTGCTCCAGTGTCTGCCTGATGAGAAAACCATCCCTAAGGACATCTTCACCCACTTTGTGCAGCTTTACCAAGAAGCCCTCAGTGGTAAGGACACAGCCAGAAAGTGTAAGCTGAGCTCATCTTCTTCACGGGTCCTTCTTGTGGGGAGTGACTCCTCATTAGTAGTGCCGCCTCACAGTCTACAGGTGAGTCCACCTGTCTCTGTTTGGTGCTGCCAGGTAAAAGGGGAAAAAAAAGAAGAGGAGGTAGCTGTAAAGTAATGCAAGAGGAAAGAATTCCAGCTCAACTTCATGCTCCGCTGAGATGACAGGTGCACATAGTTGTCCTTTTTTTGGAAACCAGGTTGGTGTTCGCAGCTGCTGCACACTGTCTGGGCCTCATCCCGACAAATGGTCTGAACATTAGCGTCTGGCTGTCAGATGGCCTCTCTCCAGGCTGGACTCCTCGGTGCTGCTGGTCTTGCATTTTGCCTCCATATGCTGCAGAATATAAACTGCTGCTGTCTGATGACTTTGACTTCCTCCTCCCCTCAAGCAGACCCCTCCCCCCACCCTCCAAACAATATCCAAGGTAGTGGAAGACATCCAAATTGTGTAATTTCAAATTAGATATCAATCAATCAATCAATTTTTTTATATAGATATGAGATTCTTGCCTTGGGGCACTCCAACCCCTCAGCTTTCTAATACACAGACATATTAGTGGTTGTTTTAACTGTCACATAAAACAGTTGATCTGTCCCAGAGTTGATTGGTAACATGGAGCCTTGTGGGTAAAAATGAAGGTGTCGGGTAAAACCCCCTTTACACAGGGACAGGGTCTGTCCAGCAGTCCTTGTGCTGTCGTGACGCTGAAGAAATGCTCAGCTTTCACCAGGACTGTACAAGGTCCAGTCGGTATCCTCTCACAATCCGCCATGAAGTATGAAGCTACGCCTGGTTTCCGCAGAAGAGTCACCAAGCCCAGAAGATGCACAAATACCACACATGCCATGCAAAACACCTCACAGAGCACCCCATGACTGCCCAAGGGGCACGCATGACCACGGAGTTTTCGCCGCAGCAACAGCAGATCATTCACTGACAAGACCGGAGCGACGTGAGTTTGGATTTGAACTCAGGAAACAAAACGAGCAGTATTACAGCCAATGGGCATGCGATGATCAGCTGATGTCCACAGAGTTCATCAGAAAGTTTTGTGCGTGTTCAAATCTGAACAGATCAGGCAGACAGATTTGTCTTGTACTTTTCCTGTGGCTGATGGTTCATTCTGGGCTTCTGAAAGTTCCTATGTAAATTTGGCACAAGCGGACATGCAGCTTGGCTGTCACCGACAGTGCGCATCACGTCAGACAAGTATTCTGCACCCCGATTACGGTTATGATGACAACCTGTAACACTAACTAAAAACCTGTCACCTTGGAAGACAAAACAAGCTAAATATTAAATGAATCCTTTTTCTGTATGTGCACATTCAGTCTGGATTATGATATATAAATAGGTACATTAAGTTCAATGTAGACCACCACAGTTTTGTCCTTTTTTCCATCAATTATATAATCCATACTGTGACTTCACAGAACTCTGTGGAGCGCTGGTCCGGTCAGAGGAGTTCAAAGTGAGAACAGGACAGCAGTTACGCAAGTTTTCTCAGTCCCTGGAATGGTTTAAAAAAATCTCTATTTTTCATGGCTCAGGTGTTTTCCACCCATTTAAAAAGTCCAGAGAAAGGTGTCCAGTGATGTAATTTTTCTGTAGATGTAGCTGACACTGCCCATGAATGACAGAGAAATGCGCATCCACACAAGATAAATCCAAACTGACGAGTGTGAAAAATTAACCATTTAATATTTAGCTTCTCTCTCCTCCCTCACAAACAGTGAGGAAATTTGACATATATGTCAAAGCAGCAGATCTCTGGGGAAATGTGATGTCGTCTGTAGCACACAAACTCCACGTGAGGCAACAACACGCACAAGGGCCACTGAAGTGGTTACATAGAAAGGCGGATCGGGTGCGTTTTAAGCAACACAACAGAATCACACCTGCTGCCATCCTGTGTAAAGGGGCCCTAAGCGTGCACAGGAGGGAGAGTGAGGTTGGTCAAGATGACCGCTGTTAAATGAAATGTTTCTTATCCACAGAGGATTCCTCGGAGAATGGGAGCTCTGCTTTCTCTCCTCCTTCCATCTCTCTAAAGCTTCATTGCTTACTTTTTCTTTTGCTCTTCTCCCCCTCTTCATTGCTACACCTTCTGCCTCGTAGGCTTACATCTCCTGCATAACTTCTCTTTCTTTGTCTTTCCCCAAAAGGCAGTGTGTTGAGCCACCTGAGCCACTCCTTCTTCACACAGAGCTTCCTGGGCGGTAAGGAGCATGGCGGCTTCCTGTACATCAGCCCCTCCTTTCAGTCCCTACAGGATCTGCTGCTGCCAAATCCACCCTACCTGTTTGGGATCCTGATCCAAAAGTGGGAAACTCCATGGGCCAAGGTCTTCCCCATCCGCCTCATGCTCCGGCTGGGGGCAGAGTACCGATGTGAGTGAGGAGGATAATTGGGGATGACGATGCTTGCCTTTGATTGACATGTACAAATGAGTGTGCACATTCAGTTTTATTATCTGTAACAGAATTAACTAGGGATGTGAATCATACAACAACACACGATTCAATTCGATTCCGATTCTTGGGGTGACGATTCGATTCAAAGAGCTCTGAGAAATAGTTATATTACTTAAAAAATGTTTATGTTTAAGAAAATGCAGGTTTACAAGGTTAATGAAGTGATTCTAGATGTAAATTTACTTATCTGCTTTGCTCGTTCGGAGTTGGCTGGCAGTTTAGCGAAGCGCTGGTCAGTAGTTGGCAGATACTGCTGCTCCGCTTCTTTTAGCTCCGGGTGATGGCGTAGCATGTGGGCTTGCGGATTTGAAGTGTTTCCGAAGTACTTGACTTTCATTTTGCAGATTTTGTACACTGCATAAGTCATGTCAAGCTCCTTCTTATGCAGCAAATAATAAAATCCAAAAATGCGCTCAAACATTTGCCTTCAGCAAAGACGGTGCTGGCTGAATTAGCTCTTCGCCCACCATGCTAAGCTGCAGCTCATGAATGTTTGAAGCACACTGGACCCTCCCCTCGCAAGGACGCTGTAGTACGGAAGCCGTTGCCTGACAAACAGTACACGCAGCGAGTAAGCAAGAAAATGTTTTAAAAAAAAAAAAAAGCTTTTTAAAAATCGATTCTTGGACATTTTGGATCGATTCAGAATTGTAATAAATAAGAATTGCGATTCGGACGTGAATCGATTTTTTTTTTTTTTCCCAACACCCCTACAATTAACTTAGAGATGCAAAATATGTAGAAGTATTGCATAAAGCATTTAAAACCAATCTCATTAGACAAAAGTTAAAGAAGCATTGAGCATGTCTGCGTCTGTCACTGTTTTGTAATCCTGTTCCATATTTCACTTCTGTTTTCTGATTTTTCTTATTGTGGTGCCTTATTTGGCAACAAAAGTGTTTTATTGTTACCTGTGCAGCATTTCAGAGGTTCATAGCTGAAAATTTGAGACTAGTTGAATTGTTTACTGGATTTATCAAGTGATTTGCTGAACAGTAAGTCGTGAGCGCTAGCAGAACCTAAACTGAAAGTGGTGAAGAGGCAAAGCAGAATGCCTTGATTCACTGCACCCCACCCCCAATCCATGTTTTATCATTATAGTGAAATATTAAGATCCAGTTTAAGCTTTAAAGCTTATTATTAACTATCAGGAGCCTGTAGGTTTGGTTCCAGCCTCCTCACACGTCTCACAGCTTCCCAAAGGAAGCAGGATGTCTTTATATGGAATATTATCAGAGAAGCTCCTCTCATGGCCAGACCTACCAGCACAGAGCGAAGCCTGGATCTCTGCTAAGCCTCTTGCGTGCTCCCAGTATGCACATATGTACATGAACACAGCTACATACAAAAATACAAACTATTTGCATCACATTGACAGAAATCTGCCTCTTACCTTTGTGGTCTGTCAAGTAGATACTGTAGTTACGAGGTCTGTCCATAAAGTAACGGTCCTTTTTATTTTTTTTCAAAAACTATATGGATTTCATTCATATGTTTTTACGTCAGACATGCTTGAACCCTCGTGCGCATGCGTGAGTTTTTCCACGCCTGTCGGTAACGTCATTCGCCTGTGAGCACACCTTAGGAAGGAGTGGTCCCGCCTCCTCGTCGGATTTTCATTGTCTGGAAATGGCGGAATGAAAAGGACTTTTTTTCCATCAGAATTTTTTTAGAAGCTGTTAGAGACTGGCACCTGGAAACCATTCGAAAAATTTATCTGGCTTTTGGTGAAAATTTTACGGGCTTCACAGAGAATAAGGTCTGTTAGTACAGCTTTAAGGACCCGTTTAAAGACGCTCGGTGCACCGCGCTCCGAGCTGCGATGACGCGGCACAAGCCACCGGAAGAAGCTCTTCTGTCCTTCACCTGTTACCTATATTAATGGCACCTGTTGGAACGTATCTGTATAAAAGACACCTATCCACAGCCTCAAACAGTCAGACTCCAAATTCAACCATGGCCAAGACCAAAGAGCTGTCAAATGACACCAGGAAGAAAATTGTAAATGTGCACCAGGCTGGGAAGACTGAATCTACATTAGTCAATCAGGTTGGTGTGAATAAATCATCTGTGGGAGCAATTGTAAGAAAATGGAAGACATACAAGACCATTGATAATCTCCCTCGATCTGGGGCTCCATGCAAGATGTCATCCCGTGGGGTCTAAATGATCATGAGAACAGTGAACAAAAATCCTAGAACTACACGGAGGGACCTGATGAATGACCTGCAGAGAGCTGGGATCAAAGTAACAAAGGCTACACACTACGCACAGAGGGACTCAAATCTTGCATTGCCAGGCGTGTCCCCCTGCTTAAACCAGTACATGTCCAAGCCCGTCTGAAGTTTGCCAGAGAGCATATGGATGATCCAGAAGACGATTGGGAGAATATTGTGGTCAGATGAAACCAGAATAGAACATTTTGGTAAGAACTCAACTTGTGTTGGGAGGAAGAAGAATGCTGAGTTGCATTCCAAGAAAAACATACCTACTGTGAAGCATGGGGGTGGAAACATCATGCTTTGGGGCCGTTTTTCTGCAAAGGGGACAGGACGACTGATCCTTGTTAAGGGAAGAATGAACGGGGCCATGTATCATGAGATTTTAAGCCAAAATCTCCTTCCATCAGTGATGGTATTGAAGATGCAATGTGGCTGGGTCTTAATGATCCCAAACACACCGCTCGGGCAACGGAGTGGCTCTGTAAAAAGCATTTCAAGGTCCTGGAGTGGCCAAGCCAGTCTCCAGACGTCAACCCCATAGAAAATTTGTTGAGGGAGTTGAAAGTCCATGTTGCCCAGCAACAGCCCCAAAACATCACTGCTCTAGAGGAGATCTGCATGGAGGAATGGGTCAAAATACCAGCTACAGTGTGTGGAAACCTGGTGAAGACTTACAGGAAACGTTTGACCTCTGTCATTGCCAACAAAGATTATGTTGCATAGTATTGAGTTGAACTTTTATTATTGACCAGATACTTATTTTCCACCATAATTTACAAATAAATTCTTTAAAAATCCTACAAAGTGAATTCTTGGATTTTTTTATTTTTTTTATTTTTTTTTTCTCATTTTGTCTCTCACAGTTGAAGTGTACCTATGTTGAAAATTACAGCCCTCTCTCATCTTTCTAAGTAGGAGAACTTGCACAATCGGATATCTGATGAACTGAATGATGCATTATACTGGTGTATAGTAATACCAGAATGTGTCTTTAAAATGTAAATGAGACTGTTGGATGACAGTAATCTAAGGTGTGTTGTCTGCTGGAAGAAAAACACCTATTTTTCACTTGTGGATTAAGAGCATTTTTCTTAACTGCAGGCCCAGTTCATTGTGTTTGACGTTTGTGTGGGCTCCCTTCAGATCATTTGTATTTGAGTGACAAAAAAAAAAAATTGCTTGCAAAACAAAAAAATATTAAAGACCGGGATCCTCAATTACAATGTTGTGCATACTGAAACCTAAAAGATGCTACTACAATAGTAACGCATACATTGTGATTTATAAAAACAAACTAGACTTCAAAATGTTTGTGTGTGTATATATATATATATATATATATATATATATATATATATATATATATATTCATCAAACCACATGTTTAATAATCGGCATACTGTAGTAGTGGTGGGCATGACTGGATTATCGCCTTCATTTGGACAAGGTCCTGCCTGCAGCTAATGGCATAAAACAAATCATGTCCCTCCTGCAGTTATACAATAAAATGGGCCCACATTATTTTGCTCAAATTTTATGAGAGACTTTATCTTAATAAAGACAGCAACATGGTGACGTCACAGCTGCGTAAAGGATTCTGGGACAAGTGAAATGATAAATAATTGTCTAGTTACTCTGTTAATTGGATGGTTTGATGCTGGATCTTGTAGTGGAATTTCTAAGGCTTGTTGAAGTTGTGAACGTGATGTCATAATTAATACAAAACCTGCAAGTGTCATTATGAATGTTTCTGTTCAAAAGGATTTGTGGGCACCTTTGAAAATAGTGTTACCACTTACTGTATTTATTGTTTCGTTTTAGTCATTTTTTTATTATTTTATTTATTTAGCTTTTATCACAGTCTTTTACCTGTGAAGCACCTCGAGATTTGTCTTGACAGATGGGAAGCACTATACAAGCTTAATCTATTATTATCCCACTGCTGTGATCATGCACAAGGATCTTGATTACTGTTTAAGAAGCATTTCTTTTCCTGATCTTTCTCTTGGCAGCTGTGATAAGTACACTTTTCAGGCTTCATGTGTATGTTTGAATATTGATGAGGTGTTTAACATTGACTGTTTGTAGTTGAATGTGGGAGTGTAGAAGGTGGGATATGAGACAGATCCATCTTTGCGCAATTCAAAGTAGTGTGAGATTTGTGAACACAATTTTGATTGTAGGTGTGACTATGAAATGTATTTACTGTCGCTATTTTTGTCTTTTGTGCGTATGCTTTTAGCGTTAATTCTACATAATGTTTTAATAATGAGACCCCAGGGCTGGTGGACTTACTGCAGCTAAAATAACTATTTTTCTCAATAAATATATTTGTGAAAGTGCTATTGAAATTTTCACCACGTTAGCATCCACCCAAAGTAATTCACACATACAACGAAATCAAGCCATAGAGGTCCATACTTTGTGTAATAATGTGAAATGACGCAGTGAAAAAGTATTGAATGCTTGAATAAAGGGAGGTATAAAAAGGCATGGAAAGCAAAGACGCCAGCTGAAAGCTATCACTAATTACAAAGCAATCCTGCCCCTTGCCAGTGCAAATTAATATCAGCTGATTCAGTTTCAACTGATGGCCTATAAAAAGGTGTCTCATTACTAATTTGTCACACAAGAAACATCTCATGATGGATAAAACAAAGAGCTCTCTTAAGATCTTCGCAACCTTACTGTTGCAAAACATACTGATGGCAATGGTTACAGAAGGATTTCTAAACTTCTGAGTGTTCCAGTGAGCACTTTTGGGGCCATAATCTGAAAGTGGGGGAAAAAAAACATCACTATAAACCAGCCATGACCAGGTGCTCCTCATAAGATTTCTGACAGAGGAATGAAAAGAATTATCAGAAGAGTTGTCCAAGAGCCAAGGACCACTTGTGGAGAGCTTCAGAAACACCTGGACGCTCACCATGAAAGACTTCATTGCTGAAAATAAAGCATGTTGAAGCTCATTTAAATTTTGCTGCACAACATTTAGGCCTGTGCAATAGTGGGAGCATATAGTCTGGTCAGATGAGACCGAAATTGAATGCCAAAATATACACCATGTTTGGAGGTCAAATGGCACTGCGCATCACCCCAAAAACACTGCCAACGGTGAAGTTTGGAGGTGATAACATCATGGTGTGGAGCTGTTTTTTCGATATGTGGCACTGATAAACTTCATATAATTGAAGGAAGGATGAGTGAAAAAATGCACCGAGATATTCTTGATAAAAATCTGCTGCCATCTGCCAGGATGATGATGAAACAAAGGTGGACTTTTCAGCAAGACAATGATCCTAAACATACAAATAAATAAATACAGCCAAGGAAACTTAAGTTTGCTTCAGAAAATGAAAATGAAAATAAGGCTGCTAGAATCATCCAGCCAATCATCTGACTTGAATCCAATAGAAAATCTATTGAAAGAACTAAAGATCAGGGTTTATAGAAGAGGCCCCTGAACCTTTAAGATTTGTAGACTATTTGTGTGGAAGAATGAGCTAAAATCGCACCTGACCAATGCATGCCACTGGTTTCTCCATACAGCAGGCAGACGTCTGGGCTGACTCAGTGCTGAGCACAGCGAGAGCCTGAGGAGCTTAGCGGTGTGCAAACATATTCTTAAATTCAGTGAAAAATTGCGTCAAGAACTTGTCAATTTTTTTCATCTGACGGCACTTTAACAGCCACTAAAGATGTCTCTGCAAACACTGCGGCTGCTGGATTTTGCTGCATCTTATCATGGAGGCATTTTAACGACAAACTAATGGAGCCGTACAATAGGACAAAAGAGATGAGAGGGGAAAAAAAAAAAGCACCCTTGTGCCTTCACTCGCACAGTGGGACAAATAATGAATGTCATGTGACATACAGAACACCAATCAAATGACAAAGATCATAACCATCTGTTTATTAGTGTCTAATTACCTTCAAAAATGAATCGATGTGTTTTCATGAGCTTTGAATGAGCTTTTCATATCTACATGGGAGCAGGTTCCCCTCATGGAGGCTGCACCACCTTGTTGATACAGTAGCCCAAAAGGGACATACTTTCTCTGCCTTTTGCACTTTGCAGAGCAACTGGAAGTGTGAAGAAATGAGAAGAGGAATCTGTTTGCTCCCCTACAGACTGTCTGCTGGCTGCTTGTGCAGGCTAACAAGTCTGAGAACCCTAATTTTTATGAAATGGAGGATCGTGCATATTTATTATTACAGGGGAAGCCAAGGGAGCAGGAATCCCAGTTACCAAAGAAATGAAAATGTGAAGTGACACAAAATTGACAGTTTAATGCAGTGTGCAACCTTGCCACTAGATGACACTCGATCGTACACACTGTAGCTTTAATAAATCCTTTGAAAACTAAACAAGACGATGAATGATTAGAAAGTGAAAATGGTAAAAGGTTAAAGCAAAATATGAACGTGTTTGTTGGTAACAGTTGCTGTACCTTTAACAATGAAATAATGTGTGTTGCAGTTTATCCGTGCCCGCTGTTCAGTGTGCGTTTCAGAAAACCCCTCTTCGGAGAGACTGGTCACACTATCATGAATCTGCTTGCAGTAAGAACTCTCTTTTTCTCCCTGCCTCTATTTTGATTTATGTCATGCATGTGGACTTATTGTAAAGAAATGTATGACAAGTTCATTTCAAGCTACGTGTAACTTCAGTCACACCTGCTCCTAATTTCCATCATCCATATGTTGTGATTGTTCCCTGCAACGGAATACGAGTCCTGTTCCATTAAATCATGCCTCAACGTTAGCCAAATTTTATTAGTTTATCTTCATTATATGCACTTTTAATTTGGAGACAAAAGAGATGATGGTTTTATTATTATTTATTGTTTTTGAGTTGATGTTAGCAAACTGGATGGGATGGATTCTATTGTCTGTTGACCCAACCCACCACATTTTACAGGGTACATGCCCTTTCTTACTTTTTTGGGGGGGTAACTGGTGCTGTCTCTCACCCTGGTGTAGGATTTCCGTAACTACCAGTACAGTCTGCCAGTGGTTAAAGGTTTGGTTGTAGACATGGAGGTGAGGAAGACCACCATCAAGATCCCCAGTAATCGCTACAACGAGGTGAGCATTGTGCATTCGGTGTATCCATGGCAACCTCCCGTGTCAGTGTAACAGCAGAATCAAAGCAAACCTTTATTAGTCAATTCCAGTAGAAGAACAGATTCAAAATTCAGAGAATAGGGAGCTTTGTATTGCACATGGAGGGACTTTTCTTCCAGGATATTTATTTGATGCGCCGGTGGCGTAACACCGTCTGTGGGAAAAGAAATAAACCAGATTCCAATTCAAAATATGGTTGGTGATAACCACTTATTTAAAGAACTTAAAAATAGTATGGATCCAATCACAATACACATATTATATCTGTGGTTTAAATTACTAAAAAAATATAAGATCCAGAATGATGTAAAAAATATTAAAATGAGTAGCATATGATAGCGATTTCAACCTGGCAAAATATGATCAAAGGTTTATACAATGGAAAGAAAAGGGAATAACAGCCTGGTTTGTGTTAGAAAATAAAGGGGAGCTGGTGAGTTTTGAAAATCTTAGAAGACAATTTGACTTAGATTCACACGAACTCTATAGATATTTTCAAGTGAGGGACTATTATAAAAAGGAGATCAAGTTGGATCCTTCCAGGAAATTGAATATCATCCGGATCATAGCTAAAGCATATCAGGGAGTAACATAAAAATAATTTCATCATTATATCGAGGTCTGAATACCAACAACAACCATTCAACTGAATATATTAAGATAAAATGGGAGGAAGAACTTAATGTGGAAATTTTAGATGAGGATTGGCACAAAATGTGGAAGATACATCACTCATCCACTAATTCACGAATCTGGAGAGAATTTGCATGGAAGAATCTGATCCGTTTTTTATTACTCCAAAAATGAAAAGTAAACAGCTACACATACGACAGAATTGTTGGCGAGGATGTGGATCTTTTAATGTGAATCATTCTCACATTTTTGGGAAATGTCCAAAGATAACTGTATTTTGGGAAATGATGTATAAGGAGCTGCAACGGATATTGGGTTATGAGGTACCAAATACCTGTTTAGTGCTTTACCTATGTAAATTCTCAGACAAGACTGTTGCCACTGATGATGAGTATTTGATCAAAATATTGTTGGTGGCAGGCAAGAAAGCTATTGCTAGGAACTGGGGAAAGGACATACCACTAACAAAAGATCAATGGATAACAATTGTGGAAGAAATCTTTTTGATGGAAAAACTGACACACGTGCTGAGGCTACAAGAAGAACAACTGGACAGGAAGTGGAGAAAATGGACCCTTTATAAATCTCTAAACAATGACACTGGACCAGAATAATGAACCTGAAAACACCAACTTACAAGACTTTAAGAATATGATGTACTCATCAGGCAGCCTACTGTTCAATTTCTATGTTTTGGAATTTGTATTTGTCTGTTGTTGCAATAATTTGTTAATAAACATTTAAGTGACAAAACACACTCTGTGGGGGAGGTGCTTTTGAGGTCCTTGAATATCAGCACACACGTTCAGCCGGTGTAGGTGACATGTGACTAGCCGCTCAGGCACTGTGCAGTGGAACATTAGGTGCGGGCGGCTGTCTTGTACCTTCGCTGCCTCAGGGTGTGAATGAATTTCTAGCAGAAGCGACGCACACGCGGCCCCCTTTGGCCGAGAAAGTAAATTACGGCGGAGATGGTGTCGCTGACTGGTGGTAGCGTTTGGCTGCTGACGCAGTGACAGATGGGATCCCAGAAATGTGAAGTGGTAACCGTTTCACGACAGCTTGCAGAAGTCTTTAGCGCAGCAAGAGGCTGAAGTGCTCCAGATTTTCAGTCTTACTTCTGATTCTCAAAGGATTCCTTCAGAGAGATGGAGGCTGAGGATTTATTGGAATTGTGTGGGACTTTTGTGCCCTTGTCGGTGTCTTTCTCCGCAATCTGTCATCTCAGACTTTTACCCACAAGCCCACTGCAGTTTTGCTCCACACCCTCAGGGCAGTTTAATTAAACATGGATCTTCTTATTTTTGACCTTGTAGCTGATGAAGGCCATGAACAAATCCAATGAACATGTGCTGGCCATGGGGGCGTGTTTCAACGACCGGGCCGACTCTCACCTGGTGTGTGTTCAAAATGATGACGGGAACTACCAGACGCAGGCCATCAGCATCCATCAGCAGCCACGCAAAGGTGCTGACAGACCACAATAACTTCTTTTTTTTTCTTTTTTCTTTTTTTTTTTTTAATGCTTGCCCTTTTTACTGTATGTGCAGATTGTCGTCTGCTGACTCTGCGTCTCTGAAAGTCTATTTGCTGGCCAGAACTGAGCATTCATGAAAAATTACACTTGGCCCTCCTGAATGACAGCCTGCCCAGATCCTTATGCCAGTCTCTGTGTAAATGTGATTAAAGTCCAGTAATGGGCAGAGTTTCTGATTCCAGTTTAGACATTACAGTCATTTTTGCACACAGTCTCTCCATTTTTAGATGTCACAAGTAATTGGACAAACAAAAGCTAAAGATTAATACAAATAATCACTTACAGCTAGTCTCCTTTAGACAAGTCAGTTGATGGATGCATGAATGTTTCCAAGACACATCCATCACTGATTCAGAAATATAATCAGTATGGTACGGTATGGTAAAGCGCCTTGGGGCAACTGTTTGTTGTGATTTGGCGCTATATAAATAAAATTGATTTGATTTGATGGTGCGTACATATGCATTTAGCAGGTTTTTGTTTTATTTTTCAACATTTGTGTTGCACGGTTACACTAATAAGCGTCATACAACTGTTTAAAAGTACCTGCTAGCTGACTAATGAGCAAAATGGCAACGTAACGTAGTGCTGGGCGGTATGACCAAAAATGTATATCACGGTATTTTTCTAAATTATATCGGTTTCACGGTATTTGACAGTATTTTTTCTTTTCAAGCACAACTGGGTGTTTGCCTTATTTTCTAATGATTTAGAGAATAATTACTGCAATAAAATGGCTTGGAATGGTGTATTCTACTGTTATGAGGAGTGAATATTGTAGAAAAATGAATGTCCACACTAGTATTAATGAAGAGGAATCAGAATGCTTGATTGTTGTAGTCAAAATACAGACCTTTTTATTATGCAAGTTTTCCAACTTAAACATCTTTTGAAAACAATGTAAACTATGTAAACTATATGACTCATGTAACGCCAAAGTAAACTTAGTAACTCCAAAGTAACTGAAGTAAAACTTCTTTATTCCCTGAACATTCAGTAAGGAATCATCCATAAATAACATAAACAGAAAAGGTGTGCAGCTTCCTTTAACTTTACCTGCAGACGAGGAGGACGAAGCTCGTAGTTTACATTCCTGATATTCCAGGACATGTTTGCGGCTGAGGTGGTGGAGTAAATTGCTCGTGTTTCCTCCTGCTGCTACAACTTTAGCGTGACAGCATTTGCATAGTATTGTAGTTTGGTCGACGTCGGACTTTTTAAACCCAAAGTACTTCCAAACAACGGACACAGCTCCTCGTTTCTGTACAAGTTCTTCTGTTTCAGTTTCTCGTTCTGGTAAAACAGTTTCAGAACTTTCCCCCTGTTTTGCCATTATGCTCACCGCTAAACATCCATTCACTCTACACGGGCTGTACTCATGCTGCTTGTTTGGTGCAACCGCTAAACTGTCCCCACTCAAACAATGCCCTGCGGGCACGGCGTTCCACCGCTCTGCGCAACACACTCACTGGTATGGAGGTATTTCTAAAATTCATATCATAGAAAAAAAAAAAACACCAGTATTCGGTATGAACCGGTATACCGCCCAGCACTAACATAAAGATTCACCGCAGTGACATCTGAGATATCTGGAGTACACAAACATTGCATCACATTAGCATCTTAAGTGTTGTGAAACTGATCTTTTGGATCGGCTTTTGACCATCATGTTGGCTTTTGTTGTGACACTGAGGTTTTTGTTTGCCCCCCGTTTTCAGTTACCGGCGCATGCTTCTTTGTGTTCAGCGGTGCTTTGAAAGTCTCATCAGGCTACTTAGCAAAGACCAGCATCGTGGAAGGTGAGAACAAAGCTGTGGCAGTCACAGGTTTGTCTGACAAACTGCGCTGGTGCAAAGTTTGGGTGATGGATTTGTTGCCGTTGCGTTTGTTGCTAGATGGTGTAATGGTGCAGATCACAGCTGAGACGATGGATTCACTACGGCAAGCCTTGAGGGACATGAAAGACTTCACCATCACCTGTGGGAAAGCCGACCAAGAAGAGAACCAGGAGCTTGTCCATGTGCAGTGGACGGAGGACGACCACAACTTCAACAAGGGGTGAGAGAGGAAGCGAAATTCTTCATGAGCAGGAAAGACTTGAACTGATAACTTCCAAAAAGCTGTTTCCTTGAATATTTGTACATCTGTGCATCTTCAGAAGCAAAATCTGAGCAGGTGGAACGATGTGATTTGATACCACATTATAATGCAGATGAGCACAATCGGTTTTGTGATGTTTTTGCCATCTAATATAAGTGACGGCTTTCACGGCTACTTCATTAACAGCATAGACTTGAGTTTGCTTCAACAAGCAAGTTCTTTTTTTTTTTTTGAGATCTTAAACACTTTAAAACTTAGCCTTTATTCTAACAGTGCCATATAAATAAGTTGCTTGACCATTAACATCTCTTGTTTGGTTTGTCCACTTACTTTCTTCAGCTTTACGCTTGCTTTATTTTTTGTAAATTTCTTTTTCAGTGTAATCAGTCCAATCGATGGAAAGTCTATGGAGTCTATCACCAGCGTCAAGATCTTCCACGGCTCAGAATTCAAAGCAAATGGCAAAGTCATCCGTTGGACAGAGGTAACGTACACCTGACAAAGCAATCTGCTTACCATATTTTCTGAACTGTACGCCACACTGGAGTACTGGTCGCATGTGTTCATAAATGTGTCATGAAGGGCACAAAAGGCGCACCAGTCTATAAGTCACTTTTATTTTAGAACATGGTACTACTACTTCATGCAACAAGAAGCAAAATGAATTTAATTAGATCATTATTTATTTTGACCACAAACACCATTTTAGCAAGCAGAGGCTAAAGGGCTAAATAATGTTAAAATATAAGGCACAAATATCTTTAGGTAACTGTCAACACTGAACAGATGAAAACTTCAAGAAAAAGTAAGCATGTGCACATCTGCTTCACCAACTGGAATTTAACTTTTTAATTAGCCTTACTTTAGCCTAGCCATCCCCCTTGTTACAAATCCAGCTGTCCCATGAAGTGCAAACATATGGCATGCCAAATAGTATGGAAGTTATTTCCTGTCTTTATCTGGGAAGGTATAAAGGTTACTGTCGTTATTCAAGAACATGATCTTTCAGCTTGAAAGCATGATTTATTAATTTTGCTCATTCTGTATGACCCAGTACTTCATCCTCATTCTTAGCTTCATGTTTAAAGATTGTTGGCATCCAGCTTAATGGTGCATTACTGCCATGTTTTCCTCTGGACTGTGGGTCAGACAGGGTGCTTGTGGCTGAAAATGATAATGCAGTATTTTTTGAAATATACATTGCTTTGAAATATAGCAAGTTAAAAAAAATACAGAAAAGAAAAAAAACATGACTTTTAGTCCAGAAAGCATGGCATATCATTCTCATAAAGAAAAATTTGACTCAGCCTGAGGTTTGTGAAGAGAATCAGACCATGATCTCTTAAACAGTGCCCAAAATGTTATTTTGAGACATGGACATTTAGTGTCTGTAAATAAAGGGAATATGAAAGCAAAAGTATGTTACTGTCTCACAAAGTGCAGAATTAATTCTTAAATTCACCAACAGTCTTTCAGCCTTCTATACTAGGTCCTCTAAAAATCAAAAAAATTAAAGCTGCAGTGTGTAGAATTTAGGGGTGTTCATGAACAGAAACGGAGTATAGCATTCATAACCATCGGTTCCTTAGAAATAATGAGCTCTACATATCTACATGGGAGAGGGCCCCCTAATGGAGACTGCCATGTTGCACCACCATAACCATATTGATACAGTAGACCAAAGGGGACATATTTACTCTGACATTTTGTAGTGCGACCAAGACTGACGAAAAATAAGAGGAATTAGTAGTTGACCTCCTGTACTTTGTCTACTTGTTGCTAGTGACGGCTTACGTCTGAAAACCCTCCTTTCTGTCACATTGGAGATTATACATATTACACAAGAATGCAAGGGAGCATGAATCCTTGTTTTCAAAGACAAGCAGAATTGTTACTGGTGGTGTCATAAAGCAGTCTGTATTCTCATTATATAACAAAATCCAACACACTGGAGCTTTAATGGAAAGTTAGATATGTTTTGGATAAATCTGTCCAATATTGCATGAAAATGAGAGGAAAAATTCTCTTCCTATTAGTCCGAAGCATGTGTTCGATTTCCTTGTTCTGGTTGTGGTCTGAAACTCTGATACAGTCCTGGTCAGTATTATTGATTCTCTGTTCCACTCCACCATGAAGCTGTATAACTGCTGATGCAACAGACAGAAGTTGCACTTTGCAGCATTTCTCCAATTACAGCCACAGAAGCCTGTAATTCCATCAGCGTTACCTGAATGTCTTGGTGGCTTCTCTCACAAATAACTTAGTTTTTGACAACTGCCTACTACAAACAGATTTTGCATCCAGTACTATATTAGCGGAATTTTTTTCCCACAATTATTGATGTAAATAAAGTCCACGATGAGCAGTGATTTGTAAATGTTCATGTATCTATCCCCCGAATTGTCCAAAGAAAACTGGCTGTAAAAGTGATGTTTCCCATTTACTATCACATATTTGTTTTTCATTATATTGCAGCATTTTTGTCCAGTAATGCTGAATATTTTATTAACTATTCTGATAATAAAATTGGTTCATTTGTATTAATTTCTGGAAATATTTGAAAATAAGTCGTATGAGCCATTCTGAGCAGGACAATGTGTAAATCGATGATGAATCAATTATTTTTGTTGGGCTACTAGACTGAAGAATTCTCTCCAGATTCATCACAAAGACACATGAACAGACATGGGTCCCTTGCCAATGATTTTCTACTTGTATGAAATACTAGCCCATTGCCTGTGGGGATCCATAGGCTCTAGATTGGGTCGTTTTTATAAAATTAGGTAGCTGACATTTTTCAAGGGTGGCAGTAAATTCTGCAAAGTTTCTATAATAATTTGGAATGGCGTGAGACCAAAATGTAATTAACGCCCAATGTTCACTGTTGTTGCCTATTATCCATAGTTAATCCTATTAACGTTATGTTTTCACGGCGTTCATCCTTAACCCAAAATACATGAGCATACCAAATGGCAAATGTCAGCTCTTTCCAGTTTCTCCATGATTGATGACACACACACACACACACACACACACACATACACAGAACTATTACATACACATACTATTGCTCCCGGTGTGTAGTGAGCACCTTGTATGGCAGCACCCCGACATCGGGGTGAATGTGAGGCATAATCGTAAAGCGCTTTGAGCGTCTGATGCAGATGGAAAAGCGCTATATAAATGCAGTCCATTTACCATTTACAGAGGCCACTTGGCTATTAATATATAAATTAGGACCATAATAAATCCACAGAGGAGCTGTTTATAGCTGTGATTGGTTTGTCCTCAGGTGTTCTTCCTCCAGAGTGAAGACCAGCCCAATGGTCTGGGCGACCCGGCTGACCACAGCCGGCTCACAGAGAATGTGGCGCGAGCTTTCTGTATGGCGTTGTGCCCACACCTCAAACTGCTGAAGGAGGACGGCATGGCTAAGCTAGGGCTGCGGGTCACTTTGGACTCTGATCAGGTAGGACAAAGGCAGCAGACTGGTCTTTGGTCTGACAAGAGATGAGACACTAGTCTACAGTAACACCGTGAAATAAAACCATTTTACAGCAGTTTGGTTATCTGTGTATTGAGGAGAAACTTGGTACATAACAGCTCATTTTGACTCTATACGCTTTTGGGTCCAGGTGCTTCCTTTCCCACAGCCAATAGGCCCATTTCCACTGCAGGAACTCGACCTACTCTGCAGATTTCAGGAGCAGTTACAGGAACTGCCTGTTAATTGGCCGCCTCAGACAATATGTCACAACTGCACTGAAGAACCTACCAGCCTCGTACTGACGGCAAACAACTGATGTTAGTGATGGCAAAAAAAAAAAAAAAGCTGCCTTTAATGTTGGTCCGGCGCAGGTACCATGTAGTGTAAGCACTTTAATGCTACCTCACTGACACCTCAGACAATTTGGAAGTTGAGTGCATTTTTTATTCTAATTGTGCCCAGCAGGGGGCAGAATCTTGGCGGCTTTGCAAATGTGGTATGTTGACAAAGATATCATGTATCAAGGTGGCAGGGTGTCGTTTGGATGTAAACAGGATAAAATAAAGAGCTGAAGTTGTTTATGTGAAACTTCCCTGCAAAAATCGGTTTGTGTGCAGTCAGATTCCCACAAAGTCTCGCACTAAAACATCACAAGATGACGCCACAGTATAGTGGTGCTAGATGGCAGCATAATGGCGGGGCGTTGTTATTCCATTGTTTAGGGAGAACCTTTCCACTGATCATCCTTGAAATGTTTCTACAGCTTAATTGGAGTCCACCAGAGGTAAATTCCCACAGTTGACAGTGCATGTCAGAGCACAAACCAAGCATGAAGTCAAAGGAATTGTCTGTAGACCTCTGAGACAGGATTGTCTCGAGGCACAAATCTGGGGAAGAGTACAGAAACATTGCTGCTGCTTTGAAGGTCCCAATGAGCACAGTGGCCTCCATCATCTGTAAATGGAAGAAAGTCAGATCCACTAAGACTCTTCCTGGAGCTGGCTGCTCATCTAAACTGAGTGATCGGGGGGGACAAGAACCAAGGATCAAGGTAAAAGATGGAGCAGAAGGTGACCCCATTAAGACTTTGAACATGTTTGTCTGGTGCATTTCAGTTGATGGCCGAGTCTGTGAATCTTAGTCTAAGAACTCAAGAAGGTCTTCATGGATTGTGATCAAACTTGATAGTTTACAGATTATACCTTCGAGGTTTGCCTCAGCGATGCAGGTTAGGCTAAATATTCCTCGTTATTTCCAAATGAGAACACAAAAGACCTGCTTCAGTGTCTTAATTTATATATAACAAACACCAAACCAACTGAATGTTGTGGTGCATGTTAGTGGCGGCTGCGTGCTCTGTACTGACTGTGTGCACTCTGGCTTGGTTTTGGAGAATCCTTCATTAAACAATATGTGTGCCAAGAAATGGCCACTGAAAATAATAGTAAAAAAAAAACAACTAAATTGTCACAAAGCTGCACAAACTGAGTTGATTTTAGAGGTCACGTCTTTCTTGCAGGTGGGCTACCTGGCAGGAAGTAACGGCCAGCCGCTGCTGCCTCAGTACCTGAGTGATCTGGACAGTGCGCTGATCCCAGTCATCCACGGAGGGGCGTGCCAGCTGAGCGAGGGCCCGGTTGTCATGGAACTAATTTTCTACATCTTGGAGATTATCTCGTAGACAGACACTAAGAGGCGGGATGCCCCCTCCACTCTCGGGTTCAAGTTGACCTCTGCAAAGATCATAACGCTGCTCTCCTACAGCGCTTGGGTGTGGCTTTGTTACATTTCTGGACCTGGATATTTTTCTCTCTCTCTCTCTCCTGGATTTGCTGCATGAAAGTGAAGGATCCTGGGTAGTGATCCTCAGCGTGATTGACACAGACTGACTGACTCAGGTCTGACATCATTGCGTCTTTTTTTGTGTGTGTGTGTACCTACTCTGTCCAAACTCCACCCCTCCATCACTGTGGCAACCAGGTGAACTGAAGCGCAGGCTTCTGGGTAATCTCCCACAAGGCCTCTGTGTAGCACAGATGCTGTTTGTCTCCTTCCATTGCTGAGAAGTCTGAACGTGTTGTGGATTAAAGATATAAATCATTGCACAGTGCCTGCAGCAGTGATTCACTTAAAAAGAAAACAAAACAAACTGCTTCAGACCTCTGAGCTTCGTCCATCGGCTGTTTGACTTCAGTCATAAATACACTGGCATGTTTGTAGGTATTTTTATAGCCTGAACTGTTTCCACTCAGCACAAAACTGATCAGACAGCTCTGTAATTACACACTTATTACAAAGTCCAAAAGCCTTTTGATCATCAATGTAAAGTCCTGGATGAAGAAAAGGTTCCAATGCTTTATCGATGAACAGTGGTAGTTTGTAATCGCACAAGTCATCTCAATCCTTCAGTGCTTAATGTTAAAAAAATAAATAAATACAGAACCTGTCTTTTTAGTCACAGAGAAAATATGTGTAGATGTGTATATACGTGTAAAAACAAACACTGCACGAAAAGCTGCGGTAAACTGGATTCTAAGCCATTTCCAGGAGAGTAAACGTGCTGGGTTTCCACTACGTCCGAAAGGTCACTAAATCAAACTTTTTCTTCTTCCAGTTTGACAAGAAGCTGAATGTAACATGTGTCTTTTCCTGCCTTCACACACTGATGTTGTGAACATGCAGACAAATCGTATATATTGTTTGTCTTCAAAATGTTTTAAATGTTTTTGCTGATCAGTGAAGCAGCGCTCACACCCGGCTGAGTCTTCCACAGTCACAACTCTGCACAGCTCATACAGCACGAGTCGGGAACGGTCAAACGTGTTAGCTTTAAACGTGTTCATTGCCGTTCAACTCGCTTCACTTAACTCTGTCTCAGCTCAGAAGCATCCACTTTCAAGCAGAGCAAGGAACGAGTTATTCCAAACTGTCCAGGAGTGACTAAGTGTAGACTGGAGTTAACCCGCAGCTACAAGTTTGGAGTTCAGCACAACTCTTGAAGAAGTTGGTCTGGAGCGTAGCCCGAGCTGAACTGTGCTCCCAACCGTTCTAAACATGTTTACACCCGGTATGACTTCAGCTGACCTTTTTCAGATTTGTGCCGAGTTCTGCCCTCTGTTGTATACAATTGTAATGCCACTCTGGGGAGACTGCCAGACTCGTCCGGGTGTGAGAGCTGCTTAAAAACAGTCTATTCTAAACCTTGAACTCTTCTCCTTCACAAACATGGACCTGCGTGGGGAAAAAAAGAATGTATTTTTTATTATTATTTCTGTTCAAATGTGGGTGATTCTTTAACTATGGCCACTACTGGCCTTGTAAATGTAATTTCCACCACACCATTGCCTTACAATATAAAGCGCCTTGGGGCAACTGTTTGTTGTGATTTGGCGCTATACACGTGCTCTGATGTCACTGTTTATCTCCATAGAAACTACCCAAACAATCTTTCATACAAACTGTTTAAAGGGACATTACAGTGTTGTGGTGGAAATTACGGCAATAGTGTGGGACAACTACGTGTGAAATTTCCCCTTTTTTCTGTTTTACATACAATATGATCAAAGGATATAAGTGCCCGTAGTCTAAGAATCACCCATGTATAAAATCACCAAAAGTCACTATTGTGTCTCAGGATAGGAATTGAGAACAGGCTCATTCAGAATCTGTTTCAGAGTTTGCAGTCAATCGGAATCATGTGCTTCACTAATACCAATGCTGGCATGTTTTCAAACTTTGCATCCAGGAAAACAGTTGCATTGATGCTGAGAATGTCTGCTGGCCTTCATCAAGAATTGATAAGGGAATCAGGAAAATAATCTACCGGCAGAATCAGTAACTGTATCAATAGTGATTTAAGCGTTATCAATTCCCATTCCTTGTCATGTCAACACATTCTGCACAGCAGGAAGTGAAGCATTTCTCAATTAAGAGTGAAACAGCTGTTAACAATGCAGCAGGTTTTTGGACAATGTTTAAAAAAAAAAAATTCCACAATCAGCTGCGTCCACACTAAGACAATCACATCACCTCCAGAAGAGTCTATCATTGTCACAAACGGTATCAAATTCTAAATTAGACATCTAGCTGTTTATTCACTTATCTGAAATGTTTTAAAAAGGTGACTATAGCAAATTAGGGGTCAGGGGTCACCTGCTTGGGGTTAATTACTGTGATCATGCAAAAATCACTGTGTGACACACATCTTTATAAGATAGCGTCTGTTTTTGTGTGCGCGTGGTTCCTGTTGGCCTTTTTCTAACGTGCAATGTATCCCAATCAGAAACCGTGCAGTTAGTTTGAAGGTAGCAATTTTTTTTTAACTCATTTGTCAGACAGTAACACTGCATGCAAACACGAGTTCAAAACATGGATGAATGTTTGGTCATTTAGTTTGTGGGTCAGTCTCATTAACTGCTTGTGTTCACACTTTTTTAAAATTTCAACATCTGTCAACTATTTCAAAAGCCAAAAACCTTGTATGTCCTTTTTTTTCCCTTTACACTGCAAATATTAAAAGTGGTCTCTCAAAAGCCTGTAGTATATGTATAATAAAAACTTGTACAAAATCAATTTGCGTGTTTTTGTAGACTGACATTTTTTAACAGTGACATCACTAAAAGAAAACTCAAGAGAATTAAAATGAGGTGGTTTAATGTTACTTTTTGGAAAGGACAAACTGATGACATTGAAAAAATATGAAGCCTTAATTACGTGATTCTTAAGACTACGGGCACTTATGTCCTTTGATCATAGTGTATGAAAAACAAAAAAGGGGAAATTTCACACTTTTATAGTTATCTTTACAATGAAAGTGTGTTAAATTTGTTCTAGTAGTCTATGATGACTTTTAAAATATCAATAAAATATCAGTAAAATAATCAAAACATAATTGGGGTATTCAATGTCATACAACTGTTGTGATTTTTTTTTTTTTTTTTTAACAAAATGTAGTTGTCCCACACTATTGCCGTAATTTCCACCACAACACTGTAATATCCCTAAACAGTTTGTATGAAAGATTGTTTGGGTAGTTTCTATGGAGATAAACAGTGACATCAGAGCACATGTATATAGGGCCAAATCACAAACAGTTGCCCCAAGGCGCTTTATATTCTAAGGCAATGGTGTGGTGGAAATTACATTTACAAGGCCAATAGTGCCCGTAGTTAAAGAATCACCCAATTACACTGTGACATTGAGGTTTATAAACAAATCATTCAGGGGGGGGGAAAAAAAAAAAAAAAAAATCAGTGGGTAACTTTATATTATATGACGGAGTTTGAGAACTGCAGACTTCGAGAATAAAGTCGTAATATTATGAGAAAGTTGTATTTATACGAGAAGAGATAACCCTGCAGACTGCTGATTTCAGCTCTCAATGTGGCCCTAAAACACTGTTGTAATATTAAACTGCCTCGTGTTTCACTGACTTAAAAACAAAAAACTGGATAAAATAGGTAGAAAAACATGGAAATGTTGGAACCATGGTAAGTTTGGGACACTAAAGTTGCAATGTTTGAGGTAAACCTGTTGAGATTTGATTGGCTCAGAATGCTGATGGCTTCCTTGTACATCATTTGGTAAAATGCTCCACTATGTTAAAGGACAAGTTAATTACAAAAAGTGACTCATCTCCAGTTGCGTCCAGCCATCATGTCGATCATTTTGATGCTGAGGCACGACGTTTCTACAAAGACGTGATGCAGCCACAAAACCTCAGTACAAAAAAAACTATCAACTAGTTAGTTATTCTGCAACAGGAGGCAATTTGTATTTAAGGTGAATTTACCATTAACACACACTAGATAGCTGATGCATAGTATTTAATGTAAAATATATAAATATAACTATAATATAGCACACGTTTAGCTGAAAAGGCTACTGCAGTTGAAATGCTTAAAATTTCAGAAACAAATTCACCTGTGCAGTGATGGATTTCTCTCCCTAAAGCAAAAAAATAAGTAAAACCACCAACATCGGTGAGTTTGACATGCACAGACTTGTGATTCAGTGTAAACACAAAACAAAACCAAGGAAAGGTTTTTAGACTGTTTCATCACCACAGCTGGTGCGCGCATTAAAGTAAAAATAATTTTGAACAGTCGTACCTTAAATGGGGGGAGGTCCCCCAGCAGTCCTAATGACACGAGAATAATGAACCCGAAACGTCACACATATTAATCTAATGTAACCAGTTTGGCAGCAGTTCAAAGATGCAGGACTTTAACAGCAACAGTGATGACTTTGGTATTCGTGTGTGCGACTGTAAGTCGGGCAGCAGCTTCAACGCTGGACTCCTCTGACGTCAGTGGATGCCTCGTCTGGCAGTGACGCACGGGGCAACAACAATGGCCGCCTGAGTAGTTTCCTCTTGGGAGTCCCACGGGAAGCCGTCGCTTGTTGCAGGCAAATCTGCCTCCTGTATCACGCTATAATCTGCGTTCTTTCTGACCTACTGAAGTGGCTCTACATCACCTCCTGGTGGATGCCTGTGTCAAAGCAGGCATGTGTCTTCAATGTGCAAAAAATTTTTAGAGGTCAAAGGTCATTGTAGTCTGCACCAGACAGCCAGAATGTGCCGGCCTGTCCTCATCAAGTGTCAAACCCACGTCTTCAGTGTTCAATCTCCACTCAGATATTTTCTGATTGAGTGCTGGAAGACGAACAAACACACCAACAGTAAATAAAACAAACGGAAAACCTATTAATCGAATGATCTTAAAATAAGGCAACAGCTGATGAAACGAAGGAATGTTACCTGCACCCTGTGAGCTTTAACCTTGCACCAACACCTAAAGGTGAACCTTGGAGACAAAACAAACATAATTCATTTTCTTTTTTTAAATAAGGTGAAGGTTCATTTATTGTCATTCCAAGCACATAATACATGAAAGGAATGAAATTCTGTACTCAAGGCCCGGTGAAAAAAGTAAAAGGTATGCAAAATATGTACAAATAAAATACACAATAAGTTAAAAATAAAGTTAAACAGAAGAGCCAGTGTGGTGAACTGCAAAAAGTGAGTTCACATGTTCCTTGTTTTTCCTGTAAACGTACTGATGAGGGTCGACAGTGATACTGATGGTGGATTTAAGTGAGTACCTGAGCCTGGTCGAGCACCAGCCAGCGTTCTGTGCTCGTCTGCAGGTCTTGTCCACTCAGGGGTTCCCGCAGTCGGACCTTCACCTCAACACGACCGCCTGTGGGTTTGCGACCATCCATCACCTGTTGTGGGAGACGTAAGCGCATTACGAACTGAAATTGACACTTTTTAGTTTCCAGAAGACCAGATTTGATTCTTTCTCTGTCCCTTTGATTAACAAACCATACTGAAGGCCACTTAAAGGCTGCTCACCTCCACGATCTCCCTGATTTCGCTCTGTGACTCCAGTTTGTCCAGCTTCACTGTGGCCGTCCCGATCGGCTTGTCGCTCCGCAAGAATCCACTGTCAACAACAAACAGCTTCACTGTCTTTTCTTCTTTTTTTTTTTAAACCTGCAGTTAATCATGTGAAGAGACTTTGACAGTTTTTAAACATCGTGATGCAGCTATACAGCTCTTGGAGGAAACAGGAGTCGCACCTCCGTTTAATCAAGCAGCCATAAACTGCTGGTTTCGCCTTCTCTGCTCCTTCCACCACAACACTGCTCTGAATGTGTTTTTAGCTCCATTTTCTTCCGTTTAGAGCACGTCGCTAACATGCCGTCGTATTCCAAAGCTGCACCACAGCTTCAGGGTTTCCTTCCTCAGTGTTGAGCGGGCACTTACGGCTACAAATTCTAATTTTTGTTTTCACTTGCTGAAGGGGGGGGGGGGGGGGGGTGTTGTAATACGGCGGCTTTAATCTCGGTGCCTGCACACTCCGCACGTGTAAATGATGGTATCAAAGCTTACTGGGTGAGGAGCTGGCGGTGGGCCTGAGCAGCTCTGGGTGTCACTCACCCTTTGTGTAGCAGCTCCAGTTTGAGGCTTTGGAATTAACCACCCGCCTGAAGCCGCGGGTGGTTACGGTTGACTGACAAGGTGAATTTCTGGTTGTATTCTGGTGGGAACAAATCACAGAAAAAGAACTGCAGGGTTCTCAACATATAAAATTGATCACTTGACGACTCAAAAATATTATCGTAGATTTGAGAGAAAAGCCGTTTATAAAAGTAATAGCAGAAAATATAGTTCAACAAGAACGTCAGTAAAATTTTCTGATAAAATCTTCACACTTGTGATTGATGTATTTGTGTGTGTGTGTGTGTGTGTCTCTCTGACCTGGGGAGTTGGTGTTCTTGATGACAGCAGTTTTGTGTCTCTGCGATTGCTCCTGTTGGTAACAAAACAAAAATATTCAGTCTGAAATGTCGCCACAGGCTGTGTGAGCTGTGAATAACAGAAAGAAAGAGTATGAAAAGCAGACGGCGGTGTCTGAGCGCTCTCACCGCACTGGGGTAGGGGAAGTCAAACTTTATGTATGCATCCAGGTCGTTTGTTTGGATCCCTGCAGGAGGAATAGAAAGTGACATATGATGCTTTTCTATTTTTCTTCATAAAAAGAAAATGCTCAACTTCAACATGTTCTATATAGAAAATACTACAATATTTACCAGCTTTGGTGACACAGTTACCCAAATAATTTAGAAGAACTCAAATTTATAAACTCTGGACTATAATTCGCTAAAGTCCAAGTCTGTGTTAATCTGTCTGTCTGGTGAAAAACTCATACCATACCATAAACATTTCCAGTCAACAGTCATTTTTTCAGGTAACATTTAAGATCACCTGAAGATGTGCAGTAACATTTTTCAAATCAAAAATGATGTCGTTTCTTCAGCACATTATGAATCCCACTGCATAAAATGGAAACACTCAGCTCAAGGTAGGGTTGGGTCCGGTGTCAGCGTCTGGACATCACACACAATGCTAAGCTAGCACAGATCAATTATAAGACATATAGAGATTAAACTTTATTAAAATGAGGTAATTATGCTGAAACTGCAACTGGAACAAATGTGTATAATTTAGAAAGTTCAACAGAATGATTCAACAGATTACAGCCAAATTTATTGGCTGTGATCAGAATAAAATATATTTTATTCATCAGCTGATACTCCATAAATACAACGACTAAAGAAACAAACTAAAATAGTTAATTATGGTTATTTGGGAGACTCTATATACTTCACTACTCCTCCAAATGTGCTGTGCACGTGCACGTTGACCCCAACACTGCCCCTAAGTGGTTTGTTTTGGTAAAGGTCATTTGGCTCCAAGGTCAAAATACTGATTTCTCCGTCTGTTCATCTACTCCGACATGATCCTTTATCTGATTTCCACCAAACTTAATATGTGGATGAAGATCAGCCCCGGAATTATCCAAAACTAGGTTGTTTTGGCAACGCTCAAAGTTAATGGGGTCAAAGACCATAATTATGTTTTGTTTTTTTTTTACCCAGATATCCACTAAACGTGGTAGAGATATGGAGATGGTTTCTGGAATATCCCAAAGAAACAAGATAGACAACATACAGTGTGAAACAAATTGTGGCTCAGTTTTTTCCACAAACCGGTAGGTTGCTTCTTCAATACCAGTCTGTTTCTGTCACATTGCAACATACAGAAATGTATTTGAATGACTTTATTTTTGATGACTATTTATTACCACAATGAGTTTTCATACACAGTTCTTTCAAATCGTAAGATTATTAACAGAAATTTAAGACTTAAAACATTGTGAGGCCTTGATTTTACACACCAACTGACAGATTTTAGGACCTGTGGAGGAACAGAAGTACACTGATACAGCAGCAGCACGTGTATTTTATTAATGTTTTGTTAAAAAAAAAAAAAATTACCACTGGGAGCAGGAAGATTCATTCCTTTGACAATAACAACAACCATCTCTGTACTGCTCAGCTCCGGGAAAATCCTGGAAGGAGAAAAGGCAGAAATAAAATACAAACAAAAGGGAGGAAAAAAAGTGATGACTAACTTTGTTTTCCTCTCTTTGTATTTATGTGGAGAAACAAAAACCATGAAGAAAATGTGAGCAGCTGCATTTATGGTTTGAGGGGACAGAGGGAGGAATGATGTCATCATTTCATTCTCTTCCCTCACATCACGAGTGCTTCACCACATACAATCCTGACAATTATTGCAGTAGAAATGTGTCAGATTCCTCTGGTTTGAAAAACTAACATCAGGTTGTGATATTGTTTTCACTGTTGTGGAAAACCGAACATGATGTAATGTGTATCAGACTACAAAGTACACACCCGACTGAGGGACTGTGAGCATTACTAAATGAATGAATCTTCACCAATTTCTTTTCAGGTTTAAGTCTGAACTGAAACGATGATGAAAACATCTTTCCCCACCTGACAGTGTGATACTTCTCTCTTCAAAGTGGTGTTTGGGAGGAGCCAATCCCCTTGCCTGAGCCAGCTTCAGCACCTCCAGACTCTCTTACAGCTTTCTGCCATCTTCTCAAACCTACACAATCACCACAGAGATTCAGTCCAGATCATAACCACGGGCACCCCTAAAATACAAGCACTGAATGTAAAGTATTTTCTGAAATAAATGCAAATAAACCAATTGTCTATGCTGGACTTAACACACTGCAACACTTGTTGGTTGTTTTTTGCTTTTTCGACTGGTCCCACGAGTTATATTTTCAAATGATTCATTTCAAGAAATACCACATCATCATCTATGGCCACAAGTTGGCACCATCTACACCCGTTACAAGTTGATCCTGTATACTGATCTGACTGAGGTATTGTCTGATCCACACACTGGAGCACAGGGTGGTGATAATGCACCATTAAGCTGGTTGCCAATGTCAACGAAGAAAATCTGAATAAGGGGGATGTGCTGTGTATTCAAGAATGAGGTAAATCAACTCTTGTTCTCAAACTGAAAGACCACATTCTTGACTAGAGAGGGAGCAACCTTCATGTTACTCAGTGATCCACTTGTTTGTACTATGTGGGACAGCCAGAGGACAACGAACAGGACAGCTCGGCGAAACTCAGGCCAACTACAACGTTCTAAACATGTATAAAACCAACTTTAAAGTTTATTTACATTTACTTTGGTAAACACATAGTAATCATCTGTTCTGTGGTGAGAACAAAAAGTTGACTCTTGAGATCTTTGTGCTTCATAGAATAACATTAATTAGTCCGTTAGCTTTTTCACTAACAAGATGTTATCAATTAAATTATATATAAATAAATGATTAAATTAATTCTGCTTCTTGTTGCATAAACTGGTACCACCATGTTCAAAAATAAAGGCGGCTTACACGGATGCAAATTTAAAACATTTTTTTCTCATCCTACTCATCCTAGTATTACTATTTGGTCATAGTAAGTAAAAAAAAAACACACAAAAAAAAAAAAAACAGGTATCACAACATTCATAAAATATCTTAAGTTATTGAATAACACAAAAATGCTTTTATACATGCCAAATTAAAAAATACAGTCAAGCGATGCACATTAGAGTTACTGGTGCACTTTGAGCCACCTAATAAATGTCTGAGTGTTGCACCCTTTTGGGTTTTTTGGTGGACGAAGGCAAAAATGCTTTCTGGTGACAGACAATACAACACTTCAGCTCTGCATCTGTCCACACCCCATTTTTTAGACCAACATGCCCAGAGTGCAAGTGGCATCAGGACCTACAGGATGTGCCTGATGGAAATTAGAGGATCGGCCCTAAATTCATGAAAGCATGCTAATAACTACACACACCGGTTCTTTATTAGGTACACCTTGCTAGTACTGGGTTGGACACACTTTTGCCTTTAGAACTGCCTTAAGGCTTTGTGGCATAGATTCAACAAGGTGTTGTAAACAGTCTTCAGAGATGTTGGTCCACACTGACATGATAACATCACACTGTCGCCCATTCAACCAGTCTAACCATTCTCTCTGATATCAAGAAGGCATTTTCATCCACACAACTGCACTCACTGAATATCTTTATTTGGGAATGATTCTCTGTAATCCAGAGATGGTTGTGTGTGAAACTCCCCAGCAGATCAGCAGTTACCAGTCATCTGACACCAACAACCATCCACATTCAGAGTCATTTAAATTGTCTTTCTTCCCCATTTGGTGCTCAGTTTGAACATCAGCAAGTTGTCTTCAAGCCTAGATGCCTAAATGCAGGCACTTGCTGCCATGTGATTGACTGATTAACTATTTGTGTTAACAAGCAATTGAAAAAGTGTACCTAATAAAGTGGCTGGTCACTCATACCATTTATACCAGCATTTCTGTTTTGCTATATTATATACATTATATGTTGTTGTTCAATGACTTAAAAAAATGGTATAAAATATTAACTTATTAAATACCAAAAATTTGGGTCAAGGCTCTCCATGTCGTCTGACACAGTGAAGACAATTTTTGGTTCATTTGTAAGCAACATTCATCATTTCTCTTAAGTTTTAGACCGAACAGATTAAATAATAAGAAACAGTTTAATTTGCAAAGATAAACAGGTGGATGTCATAAACCTGATCATGTGGAGCCGCACTGACACAGGAACTTACTTTGTTGTCTCTTTAATGTTCCCCAGGTGTGTGAATTGCTTGGAGTAAGTCAAGCATTTCTACAGGAAAAAAAAAACAAAAACAAAAAAGAATCACCGCATCTGAAAGAATGTTTGTTTGTAATGCTGTTTTCAAACAGCATTTTGCAGAGTCAGTAACAGCATCAGAATTCATTCTGCAACTTCTAAATTACCATCAACCTGAAATTTAAGATTCATGAGAATGGAACATTTCCTGAATTAGATGGCAAGTCGAAGATGTTCTGACAAAGTAGATCTATCCATCAGGTTGGATGGGGAGCGTCGGTGCACAGCCATTTTCAGATCTCTCCAGAGGTGTTCAATCAGATTCAGGTCTGGGCTCTGGCTGGGCCACTCAAGGACATTCACAGAGTTGTCCTGAAGCCACTCCTTTGATTTTGGCTGTGTGCTTAGGGTCATTGTCCTGCTGAAAGATGAACCGTCGCCCCAGTCTGAGGTTAAGAGTGCTCTGGAGCAGATTTTCATCCAGGATGTCTCTGTATAATGCTGCACTCATCTTTCCCTCAATCTTGAAAAGTCTTCCAGCTGTGCTGCTGAAAAATATCCCACCACCATGCTTCACTGTAGGGATGGTGCCTGGTTTCCTCCAAACATGATGCCTGGCATTCACACCAAAGAGTTCAATCTTTGTCTCATCAGAATAGAGAATTTTGTTTCTCGTGATCTGAGAGTCCTTCAGGTGCCTTTTGGCAAACTCCAGGCGAGCTGCCACCTGCTTTTTATTAAGGAGTGGCTTCTGTCTGGCCACTCTACCATACAGGCCTGATTGGTGGATTGCTGCAGAGATGGTTGTCCTTCTGGAAGGTTCTATTTTCTCCACAGAGGAATGCTGGAGCTCTGACAGAGTGACCATCTGGTTCTTGATCACCTCCCTGACTAAGGGCCCTGTCCCACTGGCGTTTAGGAGGATTTGCGCATGAAATGAGGAGACAAAAGCTGAGCGTCCGCAACAAAGGTGGGTGGAAATGACAAATGTCCCGGGGTGGATCAGCGAATACATGAGGAAGAAAAGCGGCTATAACAGGGAACAGAAGCGAAGGCGAACGCGGAGGCGCCCCCAGGAGGGGCACAGCGCCGTGATGCACTCACTCCATCCTTGCCCACTCTGTCTGCATGCGCGACATACCATTTGCGACCGTGATGTGGCCGTGCTGGGCACGCGTCATATCTGTTTTGCACGCTGTCCCGGTCCGCCGCCAAGCCACGCCAACCCGTCGGTTGCGGATATCAGCGGATGACAGGGGATATGTGGCGCGTTGGTTGTGTATGTCCTGCGTATGTCTTCAGTATGTGTTCAGGCAGTGATGCGGATCTCATCCGCAGCAGGATTTTTGAGCCACTCAAAAATCCTGGCTGCGGACATGCGTGCCTCTGCGGATGATCACGGACGTGTTCGGATGGCCGCCGACTCATACAGGAATGTTACACGGTTATTGCGGTTGTTTGGCAGATGTAGGCCACTTTTGTGCGCATTCCATCCGCAAATCCTCCTAAACAACAGTGGGACAGGGCCCTAAGGCCCGTCTCCCCTGTTCGCTCAGTTTAGACAGGCGGCCAGCTCTAGGAAGAGTCCTGGTGGATCTGAACTTCTTCCATTTACGGATGATGGAAGTCACTGTGCTCACTGGGACTTTCAAGGCAGCAGCATGTTTCTGTACCCTTCCCCAGATTTTGTGCTTCAAGACAATCCTGTCTCAGAGGTCTACAGACATCAATTTCTATTTAATCTGCATCCACCACTAGATGGCGGATGCAGCCTGTGAACTGATGCCAGCAGCCGCCATCTTGGTTTGTGTTACTGTACGTCATCAGTCATTAGATTAAACAGAAATCAATGATGCGCTAACTTAAACTTGGGTTAAAGTGATCTGAAAATGCAGTTTTGTGCAGTGTTCAGGTGCTGCGTCAAGCTGACAGAGGAGTATCAGCTGGTTAAATAAAGGTTAAATCAATAAAAAATAAATAATGATAAACTGTGGAGTGAGCTTTCATAAGTGTGTATTATATATAACTGATGCGGCGAAAATGACTAAAATTGGTGAATAAAGGTTAGAAAATTATTTATTTTTTATCTCTATCTGTATTTTGTAAAGTAGTGACTTCAGTTTTACTGCCTGAATGTTTGTCGTGATAAATATTGGACCATTCGTTTAGCAATCCAATTAGAAGTTCACTTTCATAAGGCTCAATTTATCCCTTTATAATTAGCTTCGAGTTTTTTCTTCACATCAGGTTTTTCATTCCTGAGATATTCTGTAAGAGCAAATTCATAAAATGGAAATGTCTTTTGTCTCATTTGGTGGGTCAACTTGGTCCAGAAATGATTGAGTAATCATACTTTCACCCTGGCTGGCGTGACTATTTCATTTTATTTATAATATTTGATATTTTCGCTGAGAAGTGTAAAATTGGCACTGCGGGTGGGTTAAAAACAGTCTTTAATATTCATATCTTTAATATGATGCGAGTGTGTGAAGCTCTTACTTTCACCCCTGATTATTTCTCATCTTTAACTTAACTTTATAATGAATTTAATTAAGGATCAGACTAGTATCTCGTGTCGTGGCAGACATAGTGTGTTTGATGGTATTAGTTTCTATCTGGACTGGGACTAAAATTCATTCAATCATATAAATAGTCTGATTCTCTTCTGTATTTGCTGACAAACAGTGGGCTGTACAAATGTGGGACTGAGTTTGAATAAATGTAACAGCACAGAAAATGCAGATTTATGGTGAAACTCTCTGAAAACATTGATCATGCCACAATGATTTCCATTTATGTCTAGTTGTTGGACGCTAACCAAGATGGTGGCGCTCTGGCAACAGCCAGCGAATGAGCGGATCGGCTCGGTCCTCCATCTAGTGAGTAAATAGAAATTGATGTCTACAGACAATTCCTTTGACTTCATGTTTGGCTTGTGCTCTCACTGTCAACTGTGGGACCTTATATGTAGACAGGTGTGTATCTTTCCAAATCATTTCCAATCAATTGAATATACCCCAGGTGGACTCCAATGAAGCTGTAGAAGCATCTCAAAGATGATCAGTGAAAACAGGATGCACCTGAGTTCAGTCTTGAGCTTCAGGGCAAAGGCTGTGAAAACTTATAATGTGATTTCTTCTGGGGGTTTTTTAATAAATTTGCAAAAATCCTAAAAATCACATTGTCACTATAGGGTGTTGTGTGTAGAATTTTGAGGAAAAAATTAATTTCATCCATTTTGGAAGAAGGCTGTAGTTTAACAAAATATGGAAAAGTAAAGCGCTGTGAATACTTTTCGGATGCACTGTAAAACAAGCTGGTTCCATAAAGTCATCTGCAAAAGTAGCTAATAAAGATTTTGCTTCTTATAAACCTAAACAATCACCATGACACTTATTTGAGAAAGGTATTAAGAAACTGTAGGAGCGAAATGTGAGTGGAAAGTGACCACATACCTCTTGCTGCTCTTTGAGCATCTTAGCCAGTTGTGTGTAAACCTGCTCAGCTCTCTCAGACAGCTGCACGTCACTGTGGTGCACCAGGATGAAGTCCTCATCTTCATCACCAGGGGGTGACGGCACCTGCGACACAGACAAGGTCAGTTTAAAAAAAAAAAAAAAGTTAAAACTGTCTTTGAAAACTCTGGCAGTGAAACACAAATAAAGTGTCCACCGTACAATACAACAAGCTGCAGTGCTCTTGTAAATTAGACTTTAATAATAACACCTATTTAAAAAACTTTTTTCCATACTTTGTGAAAATAATGTCTGGCATTAAGCAGGGTCAGAAAACATCATCATGAAACAATTATCATCATAACCACTAGGGTGGTTCAAAAAAATAAAAGTTGGAAATCCATTACTCTCACCCCTTCATTTTATGATGCTTTGGGGAAAAAAGAAAGCCTGCCAATATTTTTGCCATACATTAATATTTAGAGGTAGCACATCATAGCTGAAGGTTGTAAATATATCAATTATCGCTGCCCAAGTGCCCGTGCAATAGGTTATCCATTATCCAGTATCTAATCACATCACTTATAAAGAGGATAGAAGTTAACCACCTGAGTGTAACTAAAGTATAATTTTATATTCAATTTAAAACTATACCTGGGTTTAAATATTTCTCACACACAACATACTTTCAAAATGTTATTTTAGGCTACAAGCTGAAAATTTTGCTTCAATTCACAGCTTCTTTTCTTTCAGATCTTTGGTGATGGTGAATCTAACATGAGATAAATGTAAAAAGAGACACTTGCTGACTTAACATGCTTAACCATTAACTGGAAACTTCAGTAAAACATGTCAGCTACTAGAAGTAGAACATTTGTATACCTTATTGGTTCCACCGACTGAAATAAAGGGAAACAAATTGCCCTCAAATGGGCAAATACTCAAGGTATTTTTCTTCAAACACACTGATTTGAAGAAAACTGTCCATGATGCTGCTGTGACCTCTATAGACATGGCAATTCCTTTTGGGGAGACAGCTAGAATCCCACTGAGGGCAAAGCAGCATCTGATCACAAAGTTAGAAAAGGTGTTCGGAAAATGGAAAACATTGAAAAAGACCAAGAATCGCAATACAGACAAGCAGAAGAAAGATGAAACAGTGTTTTGTGAATCTTTGGAGGACTTGTTTGACATGGCACATCAGGATGTCCTAACAATGATAAAGTCTGAAGATGACAGACAGTTCCTACTTGCTCAGCGAGAGAAAGGTAGAGGATGCATGACAGGCATAGATAAAATACATACTGCCAAAGAACAAAGAGCAGAACAAAGGAAAGCTGCAGAAGCAAAATACAAAGAGATACTGGAGGAGCCTGGACCATCTAATGTCTCACTACCTGACACTGTCTCCAGCCAGAGTGAAGAGAACACAGAAAGTCCAGATGAAGAATTTGTTATGCCAGTGCCACAAAAAGCCAGTAAAATTAAAGCTGTTGTAACACCAGGACTTGCAGCAGTATTGGATAGGACCAAAACAACAGACAGAAGTGCCACCTATATTCTGACTGAAACGGCAGCAAGTCTTGGTCATGATGCAAGCAACTTAAATATCATTATCATGTAAAGGATGTTCTCTTATGTTACACAGCTGTATAATTGGTTCTTGTGCTGATTCATACATTTTTGAATATTAAGTACTGCAAGGCATAAAGAATATTATTGTTTGGAGCTAGATCAAAATATATGTGGAAATATATAAAGCATAGACTTATTTAAATTTATCAATAATGAAACAGTATTTCATCAATAAAATGAAAATGCAATGTTTGATTGTTACAAAATCGTCGCTACCCCAGTATGTAGGTATTGTAGGAGCATGATACATGTACGAGAAGAACTGCATCTCACAATTCATGTTTTAGTGTTAACTATTTTATGGGATATGAAAAGATTTGATTTTCCAATGTATTGCCATAATTTCTGTCCTGACATATCAATATTAAACTGACAGAAATAATTTGGAAATATCTGGAAATGACCATACTATATGACAAAGTTATTGCGAGCAAAATCTTTAAAGGCTGTGTGCTACCAGTAAAAATTATTAGAGTTTTATGAAATTGTACAAGATGTGTTTTTATGTTAGGTATAACAAATTTAGAGGGTGAGACGAAGTTTTTTGAAAAAAAAGTTTGACCATTTTTATGGACCACCCTAATAACCACAATATTATAAAAGATCAACAAGCTGAGAATTATATTACTGTGGACCTCTATTGTGCTAATAATAGTGTAATGCGCCTGGAAAACGCCACGAGTCATATGTTGTATATTAAAAACACTATAAATATGTTGAAATGTTAGATAAATATGTATGTGTTTTTGGTGTGAAAGAGATGGGTCCAGGTTTTAGTTGGAAGCTGTGTTTGGTGATGGAGTTGTCATGGAGCAGAGCGGCTTCTGACCTTGCTGATGTCCACAGCCTTGCCACTGCGCGCTGCCTCAATCATGGGATCAAAGCCCTTGGCGGTTCGGAGGAACAACTTGGCCTGCTCCATGTCATTTTTCTGCTTGGCCTGCAGAGCTGCCTTCATGTACTGCTTCCTGCGGCCCTCCAGGAATCCCAACTCCTTACCCGCTGCAGGATGACAGATCATGGGAAGGAATAACCCGAAATAAAATGTAAATTAAACTTGCAGTAAACACAAACTGACAGAGATTAATAACTAGAAGTGGTAGAAGTCATACAATTAGCAAAAAGGTGATATTACAAACAATAGGCAAGATGATGTCATTGTTGTATTCACGTTTGATGAACCATCTTCCCACTTTAACACTGCTGATGGTTTTGGGGAAACCACAGTGGAGCGGTATAAATCCTGACTATGCCATTTAGTGCAATGCATCTGACAGAAAACTGTGTTTCTGACACAGACTTAACTAGTGCAGTCCCATAGGAAGTTTGTATTCCTATAGAAAAACTGGGGAGCTTAGCTAGGATTTTTTCATGGATGGTCATATGAGGCTGTGTTTGAAAGCGGGATGTACAAAGAGGTTGTACTTACTCTACAAAGTTTAAACAGACAAAGTGTACGTTTGTTGAAACATGGTTGACAATGAGATACAAAGACACACGCAAATACTTATTTTAAGAAAAAGTATGACATTCATCCAATACGGTCAGACTAATGTTACAATGTTAATGAAAATAAAGGTTTCAAAATAAAGGTTTTGAAAATTAATCACAAAAATTTCATAATAAAGGATATGCATATTATTGTGCCATGCACAAGCCATATCTGAAAGCTGAGGTCAATCTGACAGTCAGAGAGATATTCGAGCCACACACACACACACGTTTTTTGCTTTATAGATAGATTTTCAGCTCCGTGAAGAAAGTGTAAGAATGTCTCCACTAACAGCTAAGATGTGATCTGAAGTTACAGCCTGATATTTTAAGACAGGATGTACAATGACTAACAGTTCCTCACAGGGTGTTATGCAAGATTTGCACAAAAAAAGAGGAGAAAACAAATCACACCACAACTGAACCATCTATTTTGAAAACGTATGTGACATTTGTGGAGGAGATTCAATCAAACTTTCTAGTCCCTGCAATAATCACACAGCCTGATTTTACCTATTCAACAGAGAGCAGCAACTTCTTCAGCAGAACTGTGACATCCTCTTGTGTAGGGAGTAGAGGAGAGGATCTAATCAGTAAAATAACCCACTGATGTGATCGGCAGGAATGAAAACCTACCCCTTCCTTGTGCCTTTATGCAGTGGTGGCAGAGTTCTGGCAGTTATGAGTGTACGAGGTCTGTCCAAAAAGTATCGGACCTTTTTATTTTTTGCAAAAACCATATGGATTTGAATCACGTGTGATTGCATCAGCCAAGCTTGAACCTTTGTGCGCATGTGAGTTTTTTCACGCCTGTCGGTTGCGTCATTCGCCTGTGAGCAGGCTTTGTGTGAGCAGGGTCCACCCCTCTCGTCGGATTTTTATTGTGAATAAAATGTCTGACGATTTGGAGCTTGCTGCATCAAATTTTTCCAGAAACTGTGAGAGCCCTCCAGCTGGACACCATTCGAAAAATTTAGATGGCTTTCAGCGACGATTTTATGGGGATTACACAGATTAAGGAGTGCTCCAGCCGGTTTAAAGACTGCCCACAGCATCTGAGAGCGCAGCGCGCTCCGAGCGCCGATCGACAGGCTCACACCCCGCTCAAACAACCAGATCATTTCCAACGTGAAGGCTTTGTTGATCCGGGACGTCGTCTAACTTTCACAAAAAGGCAGAAGGCGTGTACATCAGCACTTTTTCGGCACATTGTACTGTTACAGGAGTTTTTTTCATGGAAAGAGAAGCGGCGGATTGCGCCACCATGCCGCTCATGGCGCGGGACAAAACCACCTCCGTGTTGGTCTCACAGGACGGCTTTCAGACGGCTTCCGGTTGCTTTTCAGTCGTGTGAGTATCCGAGAAATTGTGGATGAGCCTGGACATGCCCCAACATGTCCTGTGAGGCTTCATCACGGTGATGCTTTGCGCCATGCGGCTCCGCCGCAAGCGTGGAGTTCCTCCGCACGTCTGTCTCAATGTGCCGAAAAAGTGCTGATGGCCACGTCTTCCGCAATTCCTGTGCTAGTCAGACGACATACTGGATCAAGACAGCGGTCCAGTTTAGAAATGAACGGCACATTCCACCGTTACAGGAGTTTTTGTCATGGAAAGAGGAGCGGAAGAACTAGTTCTTTCGGTCATGACACAACACTCATGACCATAGGTGAGAGTAGTAACAAAGACTGACCAGTAGCTCGAGAGTTTCGCCTTTTGGGTCAGCTCCCTTTTCGTCACAACAGTACGGCAGAGCGAATGCAATACCGCCCCTGCTGCGCCGATTCTCCGGCCAAACTCACGCTCCATCGTCCCCTCACTCATGAACAAGACCCCGAGGTACTTGAATTCCTTCACTTGGGGCAAGGCCGTATTCCCTACCCGGAGTAGGCAATACATCGGTTTCCTGCTGAAAACCATGGCCTCAGATTTAGAGGTGCTGATCCTCATCCCAGCTGCTTCACACTCGACTACAAACCGATCCAGTGAGCGTTGGAGGTCACTGGCCGATAAACCCAACAGGACCACATCATCTGCAAAAAGCAGTGATGAGACCCGGGCCCACCAAACCGGAAACCCTCCTCCCCCCAACTACGCCTTGAAATAAATTCATGCAAACCTTCTGGTTAGAGGATTAGTGATTAAACTAACTTTTTGAATAACTGTGCCCATGGCACAGTTATTGCCTTTATGCAAACCAGTCTGAGAGCACTGCCTTTTCAAAGAGCTGTGAAGTAAAAGGTCTGTTCTGCAGATGGTTCTTTTGGGGGCGAACCTGTTGGTGAGAGATCTTTGCTGATGGATTTCCTGTCATCTGAAGAAGATGGAGACTTTTTTACTCCTTGAGTTTTGGTGGAAGCATCTAACAGGGGCTTTTTTGGCTCATCGGGAACAGGAGGCTTAGTCTGCAACAGCTGGAAAAATAAATAAATAATATTCATTTAATTTATAAACATTTTACATTAAAATCTCAACGTGCTACACACACAAATAAAATAAATAAATAAATAAAAACCCCTCAAAGATATAATAAAAAAGACTCCATGGACAAACAAGGCAGACGCAATGTGGCCCGGCACAGAGGAAGCCTGGGGCCCCCGTCTGGAGCCAGACCTGGAGGTAGAGCCCATCAGCAAACACCTGGTGGCTGGGCATGCCACTGAGTCCAGCTGGGCTCAGCCCAAAAAGGCAACGTGGACTTCCATCTCCACCCTTTAGGCTCACCACCTGCAGAGGGAACCGCTGGGGTTGGGCACTGGTGGTTAAGTAGGTTGCATTTGTATTCAATGCAGAGGTAAACTGGAAGCCAGTGAAGTGTCCTGAGGGTTGGCATGATGTGCTCACATCTCCACACCCTCCTCAGGATCCTGGCTGCACTGATTTGGATCCCGGTGAGGAGTGCATTACAATAGTCCAGCGTGGAGGAGACAAAGGCATGGACCAGCTTTTCAGCATCACAGAAATGGTAAATGGACTGCATTTATATAGCGCTTTTCCATCTGCATCAGAAGCTCAAAGCGCTTTACAATAATGCCTCACATTCACCCCGATGTCAGGGTGCTGCCAATCAAGGCACTCACTATACACCGGGAGGAATTACGGGATTAAGGACCTTACCCAAGGGCCCTTGGTAATTTTCTGGTCCTCAAGCCCAACGCTTAACCACTAGACCATCACCTCCCCCAAACAGAGGGAAAGGGAGAGGTGAAGTATGGCTGTGTTCCTGAGATGGAAGAATGCAATTTTACAGAGGTGTTGGAGGTGTGTATCAAATGACAAGTGAGGGTCAGACCTGACCCCTACATTTGTAACACAGGAGGAAAGGATGGTTTGACCAAAAAAAAAAAATACAGTTAATGGGGAGGAATGGAGCCAGTGGGGGGCACCGATTAAAAAAGAGAAGAGAAGCGTTGACATCAATACATGTTGTCATGATCACATCATAATGCAAACAGTCTTCATCAAAAGAAGATCAAGTGTGATAGCTCACCTCTTCTTCTTTTGTCACATCATCATTATCATCTTCATCCGCTATTTCAGCAGCATCAGTAGAGACAAGCTTATTGGCCGTCTCCAGAGCAGCAACCAATCCCTGCTCAGCTCCAGTGGCTTTCTGTCCAGGGATTGGGGGAAAGCCTGTAACGTAAAGTAAGTCCGTGGAAATACAGAACCGGAAACTTAAAAGTAAATCTACTAATATGCAGCCAAATGTACACTGGAAATTATAATCTCACCAGGAGGAACAGGGAGCTCCTCAAAGTTGACAGCTTTTCCTGCTTTGTGAACTCGGATTGCACTCTGGTATTGCTGCAGGAGAGACAATTAATGTTTTTGAAACAGCTGCACCTCCTATAATCTCAATAACTAAATTCTATTCTATTTTAGGGATGCAACATGTTTTTGAAGCTGTGGATGAAACAAATATTTTTAAAGCATATGGTGATAAAATTACCCTGTTTTAGCAAATGTAAAGACATTATTTAATCTAAATATTTTGTGTAGAATGCCTTTTTTTTTTTTTTTTTGTTTTTTTTTTTTTTTTTTTTTTTTAAATGGTCAAATGATTGCTGCTGTATTTTTCCTTTTTCTGAACCAAAACTAACCTACAAATCACATGTAAAATACATCACTTTGCAGTAAGGTGCCAATTTCTATTAATTCTACCTGTATCAGCTGATGAATAAAACAAAATGCTGTGGCTGTTTGTATGAGTTCAGTTATGAAAATTACCAGGAGAAGATGAAACATTTACCTTGGCGATGCGGTCGTGCATTCGAGCCTTGCGGTCATCTCCGCTGGCTTTGGCCTGAGTGGAAGCCTCCACGTATTTGGCTCGTCTCTGCTCGAGAGCCTCCAGCACATCCTTGGGGGCAGATGGGACAGTGGAGGCTGAAAGAGTGACAGATCATCACACAAGTGTTTTAAATTATAATTCGTAAGACTGATTTTAAGATTTTACAAATTCCAAAATCAGCGTTATTAAAAATTATAATGTGGTGCTATAATTTTGGGCATTTCATACATTTTCAGCTCCACTGCTAATATGATAACTGATGCAGATTAATCACAAATGAACATGAGGCTTTCATAGTAAGGAACTTGAAGAGTACATTATGATTTTGCCTCTGAGAATTAGCTTGCTGATGACTGTTCCTACAGGTCATTTAAGGACATGATAATGCACATTAAGTTAGAAATATTATTACTACCTGGAGCTGCTGCAATCGGTTGTTTCTGTGTGTTTTGCTCAGAGGAATCCTCCTTTACTGGCCCAGAACTTCCTTCTGCAACAAAATTTAAATCATTTTTAAAATACCTTCTATGGAAATCAAGTAAATGTAACTGATTTGACACACATATTGATAAAATTAAATATATACAGTCAAGAAAAAAAAGTTTGAAGAAGCATATGTAAACTTACTTAGGTTGTCCCCCCACCAAAATGTAACATGACATATCAGCAGCATGTTAATGTTACCTTGTGCTGGAGATGGAGGAAGGTCACTTAGATCAACAGCTTGTCCTTTCTCCAGAGCCTCAATCACTGCATCAAACCTCTGTGAGGGTGGGGGTGGGAGAAAGGGAGGAGAACACTCAAATACTGCGGTCTTTGTCATCTTCTATTTAGCTGTCATGCTTCATATGCTTATTGCAGGCAGAATGTTATTATTATTTACATGAAAGTTAAAAAAAGGATATTTCTGCAAAACCTAAAGTAACAAGTCCAGTGTTGCCACAGTTACTTTGAAAAGTTACTTTATTAGTTACTTTATACAGTTACTTTATTAGCAGCTGCCGAATGTAACTAATAAAGTAGCTAGTAATCTAACTTGGTTATTTTTAAGACTGAGTACTCAGAAAAGCAACTATTATTTACTTTGCTGATTACACAATCTTAAGAGTAACCTAGTCAGATCTTATTAGTTACATAAAGTAACTAATTACATAACTGTATAAAGTAACTTTTCAAAGTAATAGAGAAGTTTGAATCTTCGACTGGACTGGGTTGCTTGACGTGAGGACGTTTCGCTTCAAATCACAGAAGCTTCCTCAGCTAAAATTCTTGCTCTGGTAGTCTGACTTCTGTCTTGACTCTTGTAGAGAAGAATAAACCAGAAGCCAACAAAAGCTGGAGTTTTTAACCTAACCAGACCCCTCCTACCGAGAGGCCAACTGCTATAGGCTAGTGACTAAACAATAGCTCTAATTAGCACCTATTGTGCTCTAGTTAGCACTCTCCTAATGATGGGATGGAAGCCTCCCCTGATGGCTCGCATGATGACTCTCCTGATGACGTGAATGACTCATTACCATGAACAAAAGCCTGAAACTGCTTTGACCTGAGTACCCCATTGTAAACAGGGGACAAAGCGTGTCTGAGACCCGCCCCCCGGTTAAGGCTGGGTTTCAACTGTTTTACAAAGAATGCTTCCTTGACACCTCTCTCAACCATTTCTTCTCTCTGGCTAAGATTTTAACTTCCTTGTCCTCAAACGTGTGGTTAGTGTCTTTCAGGTGGAGATGAACTGCAGACTGAGGTCCACTGGCGACCTCTCTGCAGTGCTGGTATAGCCTCTTGTTTAAAGGTTGCTTAGTCTCACCTATGTAGTGTTCATTACCTATGTAGTCTTCATTGGCTTCCTGTTAATTCTAGAATAGAATTTAAAATTCTTCTTCTTACTTATAAGGTTATGAATAATCAGGTCCCATCTTATCTTAGGGACCTCATAGTACCATATCACCCCAATAGAGTGCTTCGCTCTCAGACTGCAGGCTTACTTGTAGTTCCTAGGGTTTGTAAGAGTAGAATGGTAGGCAGAGCCTTCAGCTTTCAGGCTCCTCTCCTGTGGAACCAGCTCCCAATTCAGATCAGGGAGACAGACACCCTCTCTACTTTTAAGATTAGGCTTAAAACTTTCCTTTTTGCTAAAGCTTATAGTTAGGGCTGGATCAGGTGACCCTGAACCATCCCTTAGTTATGCTGCTATAGACTTAGACTGCTGGGGGTTCCCATGATGCACTGAGTGTTTCTTTCTCTTTTTGCTCTGTATGCACCACTCTGCATTTAATCATTAGTGATTGATCTCTGCTCCCCTCCACAGCATGTCTTTTTCCTGGTTCTCTCCCTCAGCCCCAACCAGTCCCAGCAGAAGACTGCCCCTCCCCGAGCCTGGTTCTGCTGGAGGTTTCTTCCTGTTAAAAGGGAGTTTTTCCTTCCCACTGTCGCCAAGTGCTTGCTCACAGGGGGTCGTTTTGACCGTTGGGGTTTTTCTGTAATTATTGTATGGCCTTGTCTTACAATATAAAGCGCCTTGGGGCAACTGTTTGTTGTGATTTGGCGCTATATAAATAAAATTGATTTGATTTGATTACAGTTTTCCTGACATCTGATATAATACACTACATTGCTCTGTTTGTAACTAGGGATCCTGTCCTTAGGGTGAACTAATTTCTGTCTCAAGGTGTTAACTGGTTTAAAATAAACTGGGATTTTGTGCTGTCTGAAGATCCTCTGTAGTTTTTCCCCTACTCCTGCTAAATAAGGGAGAGACACTCTTCTTCTTGTCTCCGTCTCCTGTCTATCTGGTCTCTCTGTTTTCTGGGACTTCTGCACTTTGTCCAGGGACCATCGTGGGTACCCACATACTGTGAGGGCTTTCCGTACAAGTTGTTGTTCTTTAGCCCTTCCCTCTGCAGTTGTGGGCACCTGTAGGGCTCTGTGTTGAAGAGTCCTGATCACTCCGAGCTTGTGTTCAAGGGGGTGGTTTGAGCCAAAGAGAAGATATTGGTCAGTGTGAGTGGGTTTTCTGTAAACCTCTGTCTGGAGCTGCCTGTTCTCTCCAATCGTGACATCACAGTCCAAGAAGGCTAAATGGTTGTTTCTGGCATCCTCACGTGTGAACTTGATATTGGAATCCACCGAATTGATGTGTTCTGTAAAGTCCTCGACCTCCTGTTGCTTGATTTTAACCCATGTGTCATCGACATATCTGAACCAGTGACTGGGAGAGATGCCCGTGAACGATGTCAAGGCTGTCTTCTCCACTCGCTCCATGTACAGATTGGCCACAATGGGGGATACCGGAGACCCCATCGCACAACCATGGATCTGCCTGTAGTAATTCCCCCTAAACAGGAAATACGTGGTGTTAAGACAGATCTCCAAGAGTTGGCAGATGTGGTCTGGTGTGAGTTTGGTCCTTTCAGGTAGAGACACATCCTCCAGCAGTCTCTGCCTCACAGCTGAGATGGCCTCAGCGGTGGGGATGCAGGTGAACAATGAAGTCACATCAAATGACACCATAGTTCCATCTGCCTCCAGCTGCAGGTCCTTGATCTTGTTCACAAAATCTTGTGTGTTCTCCACATGGTGGTCTGAGTTACCCACTAGAGCAGCCAAAATCCACTTGAGGTGCTTGGCCAAATTGTATGTGATGGAATCTGTGCTACTTACAATAGGCCTGAGTGGCACGTCCTGTTTGTGGATTTTGGGCAGTCCATAGATGCATGGAGTGGTGTCCCCCGGGTACAGTCTGTAGTATGTCTGCCTGTCGATGAGTCCCTCTTTCTCCAGGTTTTGGAGGCAGCTAATGATTTTCTTCTTATAGCCACTCGTGGGGTCTCTCTTCAGACGTTCGTATGTACTGGAGTCACTGAGCAAGTTGCTGATCTTGGCCTCGTAGTCTGATGTGTTCAGGACCACCGTGCATCTGCCTTTATCTGCTGGCAGGATAAGGATGCTTTGGTCCTTCTGCAGTGCTGCCAAAGCTTTCTGTTCTTCTCCTGTGATGTTGGACGGAGGAGGCTTAGCACTGTTAAGCACTGCTGTGACTCTTAGTCGGATGTCCCAGCTTCTGACTCTGACAAACTGTTGTGTTTAATGGCTGACTCTACTGCAGTGATGTAATCTACTGTCGGTATATGTTTAGGGGTCACTGAGAAATTTAGTCCTTTGGTGAGCACATCCTTTTCTGTCTGTGTAAGAACCCTGTCAGACAGATTCTTTACCCAATTTTCCCTGTTGTCACTAATTTGTCTGGGTGTATCTTTAAACCTACTCCCCCTGAAAGTACGCCTTTTCTGCACTAAAAGGTTGTGAAACTTCCTGATTTGCCGCTCCTTACTTTTTAAATGCTGAGCCATTTGAATTTTAACTATGAACTTTGTGATCTTATTATGGGCCTCTTCCCCCACTAAGGTTTCTAACCTTTTGTAAAGACTATCAAGATTATTTTGGAGGTCTAAAGCCTCGGTCCCACCGAGTGAAGGAGTGAAGAAGGAGCCACGCACCCTGTTTTTTTTGGTTTCGTGAGCTATCGTGGCATTATAGTGGCTCAGAGTGGCTCTTAGAGGCATTATCTTCAGTTAACGAGGCTCCTCTCTGAGCGTGGCGCTAATTTCAAGATGTTCAAAATTTAGCAACAACAGCGTGGCGCAGTTTGTGTTCGAGTTACTGCGACGGCTTAGAGGCATTTGCGTGGTGCTTACGAGTCTGCAAAAAGTCCATTATCTGTGCGCCTGGCACCTTCGCAGGACCTGAGAGGCTATTTTTGGAGCAGCTCCTCCTCTTGCGCACACAACTGCACCTGCTCTGTGCGCTGCACTCTATATATTTTGTAGTGGATTAATCATTTTCTGCCAAACCCTGGATGTTGAAAACACTTCTAATCACTTCTGGCATCACAGAGGACTGTTTCATCTGGACACTTTTTTTCCTCTCTTTCCTGCTCCATGTGGGATGTATTTTGAGCAGCTTAAGGTAATTATTTTTAATGTTTTTTATAGCTTGATAAAACAGTTCCTTGCTATAAAATTATGTCTGTATGTTGATGTCTGTTGTATGTAAAAGTATGTTGATTTAATATCTTGTTAATGGATCACTGTGTGTGCGCACTGAGGCAAGACCTGAGAGGCTATTTTTGGAGCGGGTCTCCTCTTTGCGCACCAAATTCCACCTGCTCTGTGCGCTGGACTCTATATAAAATAATTATTTTGTAGCGGATTAATCATTTTCTGTCAAACCTTGAATGCCGAAAATACCTGTAATCACTTCTGGAATTAACGTATCACATGAGCTCCACTGTTTGTGCGCACTGAGGCAGTAGTGACTCCTCATCACGCTTCAAACGAGCATTTAGGCAGAACGCCAGCTCACAAAAGAGTGATATTTCAGTCAATATTGGACGAACACAAAGTTAAAATTTGGGTGACTGCGTGAAAGTGGATGTGTGTTTAAAGCCATGGAAGATAATAACTCCAGTGGAGCAGCTAAGAGCAGGAGCTGTGCGGACAGACTTTGAAGACATAACACAAAGTTAAAAGTTGTATCATGGTGACTTGTAAGTTGCGGAAGAAATACAGAAATATATATATTGAAAATGATCCACAGGTGTATATAATAAAACGGCCACCTGATTCTGTATGCAGAATGGCACCGCGCGCAAAAGAGCGCTTTTGCAGAAATAAACAGACGAACACAAAGTCAAAAGTGGAATCACGTTGTAAAAAAATCACGTTGGAATCACGTTTTAACTGCGTTAAAAAAAAGAAAGAAGGGACATCTTTAAATGCTGCTGTGAACCTGTGAATTGAAAACCCACACTTTGAAGGGACCAGGTGTGGGAGGGCTGGAGATTTGGACCAAACTCATGCCTAAACGTGCGCCAACATGGTGTTATCATGGCGCTATCATAGCACTACGTGGCTTAGTGTGGCTGATGCGAGCCATTCGAGGCTGTAATGACAGGTCGGTCGTGGCTCACTAGAGGCTGCTACGTGGCATATGCGGGGTACAGAGAGGCACATAGTGGCACCTTCATAGTGGATACGTGTTAAGATGAAAACGTGGGTCATTCTTCAAATAATCACCCCACACCCATGTGTGGCTCCTTCTTCAGCCTTCATTATTCGGTAGGACCGAGGCTTAATATTTTAAAATGAAGCCTTCTAATTCTAAGACCCAAAATCCTCCTAAGGTAACTGTGCTGGACCTTTTCTGCTGTGAGGCCTGCTTCTAGTGCCTTTTGCTTCATGCATTTGGGAATAACATTGTTTTGTTTGCATCTTAGGTTAAATCTTAAGTGGTTTCTAAAGTTAGCTATCTTTTTAGCAGTCCTTTCCAGCTTACGTACCAGTGCCAGGGCATCATGCCCCACAGTTGGTCGCAATGTTTCTGTGTAGGCTTTCAGTTGTCCAGGTGGTTTCCATAGTAGAGAAGTTTGAATCTTCGACTGGACTGGGTTGCTTGACGTGAGGACGTTTCGCTTCAAATCACAGAAGCTTCCTCAGCTAAAATTCTTGCTCTGGTAGTCTGACTTCTGTCTTGACTCTTGTAGAGAAGAATAAACCAGAAGCCAACAAAAGCTGGAGTTTTTAACCTAACCAGACCCCTCCTACCGAGAGGCCGACTGCTATAGGCTAGTGACTAAACAATAGCTCTAATTAGCACCTATTGTGCTCTAGTTAGCACTCTCCTAATGATGGGATGGAAGCCTCCCCTGATGACTCCCTTGACGACTCTCTTGATGACGTGAATGACTCATTACCATGAACAAAAGACTGAAACTGCTTTGATCTGAGTACCCCATTGTAAACAGGGGACAAAGCGTGTCTGAGACCCGCCCCCCGGTTAAGGCTGGGTTTCAACTGTTTTACAAAGAATGCTTCCTTGACACCTCTCTCAAACCATTTCTTCTCTCTGGCTAAGATTTTAACTTCCTTGTCCTCAAACGTGTGGTTAGTGTCTTTCAGGTGGAGATGAACTGCAGACTGAGGTCCACTGGCGCCCTCTCTGCGGTGCTGGTATAGCCTCTTGTTTAAAGGTTGCTTAGTCTCACCTATGTAGTGTTCACTACAGTTTTCCTGACATCTGATATAATACACTACATTGCTCTGTTTGTAACTAGGGATCCTGTCCTTAGGGTGTGCAAAAGTGCAGAAGTCCCAGAAAACAAAGAGACCAGATAGACAGGAGACGGACACAAGAAGAAGAGGAGTGTCTCTCCCTTATTTAGCAGGAGTAGGGGAAAAACTACAGAGGATCTTCAGACAGCACAAAATCCCAGTTTACTTTAAACCGGTTAACACCTTGAGACAGAAATTAGTTCACCCTAAGGACAGGATCCCTAGTTACAAACAGAGCAATGTAGTGTATTATATCAGATGTCAGGAAAACTGTAGTGAACACTACATAGGTGAGACTAAGCAACCTTTAAACAAGAGGCTATACCAGCACCGCAGAGAGGGCGCCAGTGGACCTCAGTATGCAGTTCATCTCCACCTGAAAGACACTAACCACACGTTTGAGGACAAGGAAGTTAAAATCTTAGCCAGAGAGAAGAAATGGTTTGAGAGAGGTGTCAAGGAAGCATTCTTTGTAAAACAGTTGAAACCCAGCCTTAACCAGGGGACGGGTCTCAGACACGCTTTAGACACGCTTTAGAGCTATTGTTTTGTCACTAGCCTATAGCAGTCGGCCTCTCGGTAGGAGGGGTCTGGTTAGGTTAAAAACTGCAGCTTTTGTTGGCTTCTGGTTTATTCTTCTCTACAAGGGTCAAGACAGAAGTCAGACTACCAGAGCAAGAATTTTAGCTGAGGAAGCTTCTGTGATTTGAAGCGAAACGTCCTCACGTCAAGCAACCCAGTCCAGTCGAAGATTCAAACTTCTCTACTATGGAAACCACCTGGACAACTGAGAGCCTACACAGAAACTTTTCAAAGTAACTGTGGCAACACTGGTCAGCACATAGCTTTATGTTATGACGAATTTATGTTCCCCCTTTAGGTACACATATACAAAAGGTTTCATTTGTGATAACCCGTTAAACACAGCATCTACTGTTACCGCCGCTGTTCAGATGTCGCCTACATTCCGGCAACAGAAACCTGCTCTGTTACAAATTATATGAATGCTGCTTACAGTTCCAGCAAATACAAGGCTGTATTTATCTCTATTCAGCATGTAGTGATATATATACATAATCTGCAAAGAGAATACTGCTGAAAAGACACCGTTTGCTTGTAGCAAAACGTGCAAATCAACAGCTATAACATATGTTAAGAGAAAGGCGATATAGATTTGTCATGCTAACATAAAGAATAACCTCATGCAGGCTGCAATAATTAAAGCACAATTAAACATCTTATGCAATTAAATACACTGATGACATACTTTCCTCTACTAGTTACGTACTCATCACATTTCCAGTTATAATACCCCCCCCCCCCACACACACACACACCATTTTAAAACAAGACATTCTAGGACATGCAAGATCAGAGATTTGAAGTTATACTCTATGTAACACATCAGCTGTATGACCATTTTCACTGCACACAAACACAAGTCTTCAAGAACTTACTTTGCTCATCCTGTAGTAAAGCTTAGCTTGCTCCACATCGCCTTGCTTCTTGGCTCTGAGAGCTGCCAGCTTGTATTCTTTCTGCCTCTCAAGCAGCATTGTCTTCGTTGAGTCACTTACTGCAAATTCACACATGCACAAATTGCACATGACACAGTGAAAGCCTGCATTCATAGTCATTCAAAAGCCATTTGTTTAAACACGATAACCACTTCAACTTCCTTGTGACTTATTTCACATGACAGTGGGTCAGTGTTCTGCATGTATGACAAAATGAAGAATCTAACTAAAAGTAATAATATTAAAGTATTACTCTTTGCCAAGTTCGCCTGCTGTACCAAACAATTCAATATGCGACCAATGAAATCTAATTTGGAGCTAAATTATTCAACAAATTAATTTGGAATATGTAAGTTTCCCGCTTGCATTCACCACTCTTACTTTGTGTGCTAACCAGTTAAACTAACCAACTGTTGGACTGATATGTGTCAGACCAGCAGGTTCCTCCTTGTGCTCTTCTGAAGAGGGGGTGCCACTGTGACAGGGCGGGGCAGAGGAGGACATATGCTCCTCTTCCTGGCTGGGTTCAATGATTTCCGGTACAGCGGGTGACAACGTGGCTTCAGATTCCCCTGGGTGATCTGAAGGAGCAGGCTCAGAAGGCGAGGGTGCAGGTGGAGAAGGTCGGGGAGGAACAGGGGGACCAGAGGCCACACTGGGAGCTCCAGTGATGACAGGTGGGGGGATCTCTGCTTCGTTCACAGGCCGGCCTTTGTTCACAGCACCCAACATGGTCTCCAGGGTCTGCACAGAACAACAAATATGGTCATCTCTGTGTGCAGCGTGAAGATACATCACACAACCTCCTACAGTAATCTAAAAAAATAAATAAATACAAGTGGTCATGTTGTTTATTATATTACTCTGAAGAACACCAATTTTCAGCAGAAGTTCACTTCAAGGAAAATCCTGACCTCATCTGCACTACTAATTTATAAAACCAAACTGCACTATATTTCACAATGTTTAACATGAAGGGAGAGTCAGAGTGCAAAACCTGTGCCTAACATGCATGACGTGTGTTCATGCAAATTCATCCTTTAATGATTCAGTGATGCCATAATATATGGTTCTGTGTGGTCATTTTTGATCAATTATGCCCAAAATTTAATAATCTTATCCTTGAGTAACAGTCAACCTTTCCATCATGTTTAATCCAAAATTTACTTCCTTGAGTTTCACCTCTCAATGTCACCCCAGGACAAAAGGTCATGTGACCAACAGAAAGGTGATATGTGACCTCTAGGTGTATCTTTCATTAATTCATTCATTGAAATAGCCCTCTTAATGTCCCCTATACACAAGCACTGAGCCAAATTTATTGTTATTATTTTTGTTTTTTACCTTTGCTTGACTTTTAACTAATTTTTCTCAGTATCAAACCAATTACTGGACTGACCTTCAAACCTTCCAACCACATTTGGTCCAAAATGGATCAAAATTCTTTGCTAACTGACATACAGAACCGAAACACTACTGCTGCACGCAGGTGTAAAAATATTCTACATTGGAACGGTAAAATCCAATAATTTCTTGTAAATAATTTACCGCTTTGACACCGGTCTGGCTCACCTTCAGGCCTCTGTCATATCTCCGGGCTTTGGAGGTCTCCCCTGCAGTCTTGGCATTTTGTGAAGCCATTTTGTACATGACTATCCTTTCCTGTAGGGTTTGTTGGAGGCTGCCAGGGGCAGGATGAACTTTTGCATCCTTCCGCTTTGACAAAACAACAGACAGATGATTGGAAAGCAGCTTGTAAATCTGTTAGGTGATTAAATTACTCAGCATGCAGAACTGTGGTTGAAGCCGGATAGGGCTGGGCACAAAATAAAATATGGTGGGAGGAGGAGGGGAGTGACAACTGCCTTCAATTTCTGCATTCAAGTAAGAAAACATTCTATTTTGCATGTATCTTCAGCAATTAAAAAGAAAAACAGTAACAAAAACACCATGAATACAAAGCATACACTAATCTGCAAGTATGCATTCATCTCTAAACCTCTCTCTGGATGTATTGTTATATGTTCAGAAAATAAAATCGGTTTGATTAACAATGAAGAATATCCAGCCAATTTCAGAAACCATAAAAAATATGAAAGAATGGGATTGAACAGCTGTGTCTGGTTACCAGCGGTGACCTAATATGTAAATTTACCGGTGTTTTGTTAAGTATTGTTAATCTGAAGGCTAGTACGATTCGGCACATAGTGTACCTGTGGTGGTGCAGATTCTGGTGTTTCAGCTGGAGAAGATTCAGCAGTGGCAGAGGATGTGGGGAAACAATTTTCAGCCTCATCAGCCTCCCCATCACCCACTACTTCCTGCAGCTCTGCCTGATGAAGACAAATACAGCAACTGATCAACAGCCAGCTTCGACTGCTAAAGATCGAGGCTCAATGGAGATCGAGCATATGAGATTGAGACAGACTTTCTTTCAGCCACTTTCCTTTGGCTTTTGTCTGGTAAAAATCATGATTTGGTTTAATATTTTCAACAGAATAAGCCCATGCAAAAGGCCACAGATTTTCATTTAACTGACTACTCATCATAAAACTGATTTTAAGGTTCACAATAAGTAAACATTGCTTTTGTAGCATTTGAGTAAATTCAAAAGCCAAACAATTATCTCCTTGATCATCATCAGCTTTTTCACACCAGTGCAGTCAGCTGCTTGAAAGGCACTGAAAAGTTATCCCTGATCTGATAAACTAGCAAATTCCCACAGTAGAGTTTATTAAAGTCCACAATACCAATACATGACTCTCGTACTTTGTTGAACATTTTGTGAGAATTCTTCTTTTAGACAGGTAGCTCAGTGGGACAAGGAGTTGTGCTTATATGGAAACCTGGATTTGATTTCTGGTCAGGCTACCTCTCTGTGCCCTTCGACCAGATGCATAATCTGCATTATCCTAGTCCATCCAGCTGTAAATGTGTACTGGCCTTGACTGGGGAAGTAGCCTGTGTTGGACCTGATGGTGATCAGTTGCAATGGAAAGATGCACTATCTCACCCTTGCTGTCCACTCTTGCTCTGTTGAATTCTATGACCTTATGCCATGTAACATGATAACTAAGCGAGACAGTTGGTCTAAAATATTTCTTTTGTTGTAAACCCCATTAGCTCAACCAATGCGTTGCAGCACTTTTTACCAAAATTAAAGTAACTTTAATGTTTGACCACAATACAAACCAAAATTGGCATATGTCACCACGTTTGCAGTTTTTATTCCATAACTCTGTAAAGTTTGGCTGTAGACAGTACAAACTGTACCTTTTCAGAATCTTTATTATCAGTCAAATAATATGGTATACTTTTCAACATAGCTGGAGCATGTTTAAATTTTGACCCCTTTGTAATCCTTAACTGGCTCTACCCGGTTATAGCCGCTACTCTGGGAAGGTTATTTTACTTTTTGTAGGCCATGGTATGACAAGGTATGTCCTATACATGCAAGGACCACGGTCCTACGCACGGGCGGTAACAGATGAGAGCGGGGGGAGCCCAGTGAACAGGAGGTCAGCTCTGTGGAAAAACAGGTTGCTGATTTCCTCCTATCTAAAGGTATAGAAATGGATTTAAATAACATTGAAGCGTGCCACCCTCTGCCCCGGAGAAATGACGGTGATAAATGAACCGTCATCATGAGATTCATCAACAGAAAACACAAAACAGCACTGTTAAAACAAGGAAGAAAACTGAAAGGGACAAACGTATTCATCAATGAACATCTCACCAAACGGAATGCCGACATCGCCAGGAAAGCACGCTTCTTGAAGAAACAGGGAAAAATCCAGCACACATGGACTTCAAACTGTAAAATATTCATCAAACTGAACGGATCACCAGAACAAGCAAAAGTCATGGCAATAAGGAACATCGAGGAGCTGGACAAATATGAACAATAGTGTTTCTTAAAGTGAGGATCTGGACAAATATGACCAATAAGGTATGAGGACACAAACACATCACAACACCATGACACAGACCAGAGGAACCTATTCATCTACTACCTATTCATCTACATCTGGAGACAAGAAGGATATAACTCAAAGGATTGCTGATCATGGAAAAGTAGAACTGAGAACATTTAAATACACAGACCACAATGTACTGGACTTGGAGCACGATATAGACCCGGACAATAATTTCTTCTCAAATATCAATGACAGTTGTTGCTATTATACAGATGAACAGTTTAATCGGATCATTAAAACGGATAACAAATTATCAATAATCCATTTCAACAGCAGAAGTCTATATGCAAACTTTAACAACATTAAAGAATATTTAAGTCAGTTTAAAAAAAATATTTAACATAATTGCTATATCAGAAACATGGATCAATGAAGATAAAGGAATGGATTTTGAACTGGATGGATATGAATTTAATTGTGTAAACAGAAAAAATAAGAGTGGAGGAGGAGTGGCTGTGTATGTGGATAAGAACATGGATTATAAAATAGTAGACAATATGACAACTGTGATTGATAACTTATTAGAATGTATAACTATTGAAATATGTGAAGAAAAAAGCAAAAATGTATTAGTCAGCTGTATATATAGAGCACCAGGATCTAGTATTGAAACATTCACTGACTGTATGGGAAAAATGTTCTCAAAAACTAATCAAAAAACTGTGTTCATTTGTGGTGACTTAAATATTGATCTGCTCAATCCAAATAAGCATAAAATAACAGATGAATTTATCAGTATAATGTACAGTATGAGTTTATATCCAAAAATCACCAGGCCAAGCAGAATTACATCCCATAGTGCCACCTTAATTGATAATATATTCAGCAATGATATTGAGAATAACACTGTGAGTGGATTATTAATCAATGACATTAGTGATCATCTACCAGTTTTCATCGTTTATAATAGAAACCATCGGCGGAATCAGCCAGAGGAGAAAATAAAATACAGGCGAGTGCGGACAGAGGAAAACATGAACACACTAAAGAAGGATTTACAGGAGCAAAACTAGGAAAAGGTATACAGTGAAAGTGATGTTGATAGTGCATATGAAACTTTTTTACAAATATTTACATCATTATATGATAAAAATTGTCCAATTAAACAAGACTACAGAAAACAAAAATCCAAGCTCGACCATGGATGACAAAAGGGTTACGAAATGCATGTAATAAGAAAATACACTGTATAGAGAATTCATAAAACTAAAGACTAAAGAGGCAGAACATAGATATAAGAAATACAAAAATAGATTAACTAATATTATACGGGTATGTAGGAAGGAATATTATAGTAACATATTATATAATAACAAAAACAATATTAAAGGAATATGGGATATATTAAATAGCATTATCAAAAATGGTAATAAAAAACAGAGTTACCCTCAGTATTTCATTGATAATAATGTCAAGAAGGAAAATAAGGATGAGGTAGTCAACGGTTTTAATAATTTTTTTGTAAATATTGGACCAAGCCTGGCAGAAAAAAATCCCGATTCCCAACCTGAGGATTGGGATAATAATCTCATAGAAAGAAATCCCTGTTCAATGTTCCTCACAGCAGTGGATGGAAATGAAATTATAGACATTGTGAATAATTGTAAATATAAACATCTACCGATTTAAATGAAATTGATATGGTGGTGGTAAAACAGGTCATTGAATGGATTGTAGAACCATTAACATACATCTGAACTTATCATTTCAAACCGGTAAATTTCCCAATCAAATGAAAATAGCTAAGGTTGTGCCGCTGTATAAGACTGGGGATAGACACCACTTCACAAATTATAGACCTGTTTCTTTGCTTCCACAATTTTCCAAATTATTAGAAAAGTTATTCAATAATAGATTAGACAAATTCATAAATAAACATAAATTACTTACTGATAGTCAATATGGATTCAGAGCACATAGTTCAACATCACTTGCATTAATAGAATCAGTTGAGGAGATTACAAACGCCATAGACCACAAATTACATTCAGTTGGAATATTTATAGACCTTAAAAAGGCTTTTGATACAATTAATCATGACATATTAATCAATAAACTTGAACAGTATGGGATTAGGGGGTTGGTGTTTGCACTGGGTGAGAAGCTACTTAAGTAACAGAAAACAGTTTGTGAAGTTGGGGGAATATACATCATCATGCTTGGACAATGCTTGTGGCGTCCCACAGGGGTCAGTATTGGGTCCAAAACTGTTTCTAATTTATATAAATGATATTGTCAATGTTTCCAAAATATTAAAATTAGTATTATTTGCAGATGACACAAGCATTTTTGTTCAGGGGGGGATTTGCAGGAGTTACTGAGGAGGATCAGTATAGAAATGGGAAAATTGAAAAATATGGTTTGACAGAATAAATTATCATTAAACTTAAGTAAAACAAATACATGTTATTTGGCTATTGTAATACAGACATACAGGTTCAGTTACAAGTCGAGGGGGTAGATATTGAAAGGGTACATGAAAATAAGTTTCTGGGGGTGATAATAGATGATAAGATAAACTGGAAGACTCATATAAAACATATACAAAGTAAACTGTCAAGAAGCATTTCAGTTCTAAACAAAGCGAACATATTCTGGACCACAACTCACTCCGCCTTCTTTACTGCTCACTGGTTTTACCATATTTACAGTACTGTGCAGAGGTATGGGGTAATACTTATAAAGGTACAACACAATCACTATCAGTAATGCAGAAAAGAGCTATAAGAATTATTCATAATACTGCTATAGAGATCATACAAATCCACTATTTTTACAATCCAAATTCTTAAAATTCACAGACTTGGTTCATTTTCAAACAGTACAAAATTGTGTATAAAGCAATAAACAATTTACTTCCAGCAAATATTAAAATATGTTTTTTAACAGATCAGGGGATTACAGTCTGAGGGGGAAATTTAATTTAAAGCATCAGTGGGCACGAACAACATTAAAAGGTTTCTGTATTTCTGTCTGTGGGGTGAGGATGTGGAACAGATTGGGAGTGGGGCTCAAGCAATGTCCAAGCATGAACCAGTTCAAACAGCGGTACAAAAATATGGTTTTTTTTGGGTATAGGGAGGAGGAAGGGTAATGAGGGTTAGGGTGTTTTTGTTTTTTGCTTCGGCTTGTAAATATATAGTATTTTGTATGTAAGTAGGTATGTGTAGGTGTATATTTATGTTTGTGTATATATATGTGTATATATGTATATGTGTATGTATGTTGATGTGTATATGTATGTGTATGTGTATATATATGTATATATATATATATATATTGATATCGGTTTAGGTGTGTAGGAATTTATGTGTATATGTGGCAAAGGGTATTACTGGTTGTGGGGAAGAAGGGGTAGGGATAAATAAGCTGATGCTTCACCCTACCCCTTTTCGGACATGTTGGGTACACAGTAGGAACTTTTTTGTTGTTGTCTTTACTGATCTATCTTGTAATTGTTGTTGTATCAAATGTTCGAAATAAACAGTTTTCATTCATTCATTCATTCATTCATTCAAGGACTATTGGTGCTTACCCCTGGATGGATTCTGTACTGGATGAGAGTCAATGGACCCCCCAGGATGTTGGACCAGTCCATCGCAGGTTATGTCCTCAGCCAAGATCAGTACCCATTTACAGACCGAGAGGATGCAGATGAAATGTAATGTGCAAGGACACAGACAGGAGGCATGACCACTAATCAAACTTAGGTCTACAAATTGTTGGAAAAGCTCTTGCCTTTGTCACTTTAGGTGGCACTGAAAAGTTGTTAGGCCCGTGGAGTAAAAATAGATTCACAATATTAGATGGCAACAGGACTGACTGACAGCTAAAAGTAATGTAGTTTCCACCAAGTTATCTCAACTCATAGTAAAATGCACTGTTTGGACTACATCAGGATTTTCCAGATCCTGGCATTTATGCAAATGTATTTAAACTAGAAGTCTGTGTAATAAGCTTCTTGTTCAGACACTTGAAATCATACTAGCCAAGAGAGAATCGTGTGACAGAAACCCTGACAAGAGAACAGACAAACACCAACCAACAGATCTTCATCTTCTTCAAGGCCATCATCATCTTCATCCTCATCTTCATCTCTCAAGCACTCGTCAGCCATTTTTGCAATGTCTTCCATGGGCAATGGTCCTATGACATTAATAAAATATTAGCAGGTTCCATTTGGTTTATATGAAACAGCAACAGCACAAACTAGTGTGAAACACATATTATTATTTTGTCCCTATATACCCTGAGTACCTGCTCTGTACATGTCCAAACCATCTCAGTCTCACCTCTCTGACTTCGTTCCAAACTGTTCGACCTGTGCTGTCCCTCTGATATGTTAACTCCCAATCCTGTCCATCCTTGAAAATCAAGGAAAATCACAGCATCTTCAGCTCTGCCTCGTGTCTTTTTGTTCGCGCCACCTCCTGTTAGCCATACAACAAAGCTGGCCTCACTACAGTCATGTAAACGTTCCCTTTCACTTTTGCAGAAACAATTTTGTCACAAATCTCTCCTGCCACTTTTCTCCACTCACTACATCCTGCCTGCACTCTCTTCTTCACCTCTCCACCACACTCTCAATTACTTTGACTGGTGGACCCCTTGATGTAATCCCACCTCCACTATGAATGCTTTCAGTCAGTTCTGTTACATTAATATGTTAAAAGGTTTCTCCCTCAGAATTTTCTCAGTATGTTAAGTACATATAAAAGATTAAAAAAAATGACTATATCATAAATAATGAACAGATTAATTCATCTTGCTGTCTATTCTTGGTGCAACATACACCCCTTTTTTGCAAGCAGCTGTCCATTTATGTTACTACATTTTCTTGCTGTTCCGCATGTCCATTTACTAATCCTACAATATTCGAGCACAAGAGCACATGAATTTTTTGTTGTGGATGTTGGAATTTGGGACGTAATGAATTGACTGCGTCCCAATTCAGTGGCTGCACGCTTCTAAGGCTGTAAATGTCCACCATTTATGTCATAAGTGGCGCAACAAGGCTGTCCCATTTCAAACACTGTTTGTGAAGCAGCCAATGTGTGCAATCTTCTTTGCCCTGAAAACAAATGATACAACAGGTGCATCCTGCATGGCTGAGACAATCCCCATGAGTCATTGCATGATTTCTCCCTCAAGACTAAACAGTTAGTTTTAATTAAAAAAAATAGAAAAAGAGAGAGAGAGGAGGACGATGCTCTCAGCATCACAACACATGCCATCCTTCAGAGAAAAGACCCTTTGTGGTCTCCAGTCTTTTTCTTTTTAAGGGATGATTCAAACAGATCTCTCCACAGTCTCCTTCTTCGAGAGAAGCAGCACAGTTATTTTGAAAAACAGTGTTTTCAATGAACCAATCCTGCCAAAAAAAAAAAACAAAAAAAAAATTTGTTATCTACAGGCTGTATGAACCCCTACAGCCCTGGATGCAGTTCCATGTCATGTAATAGACTCTTCCTCTTGATAAAATCCAACAACACTCTACATCTATCATCATGAAACATTTTGAGAAACAAAGCAGAGCACTGATCATATAACCTTCTTGTCAGGGGCAATTACAGTAAAGGTAAGGTGTCTCACCATTGAGCTGTTGACAAAACTACAAAACACCCTAGACACACTCACGCTTTGCCTTCTGCCTGTCTTTTCCTCCAACAGCAGCAGCTTTGCTCCCAGTGATCGCAGCAAGTTCAGCCTCCAAGGCCGGATCATCCAGATTCTCCTCAATCCCCATCATCATCTCCTCAGGGTCCAGGTCTATCAACAGACCCATCTGAAAGCACAGCATACAAGGTATACCTCACCCTCACCGATGACATTTACTTAACTAGTAGGAGGCTAGAGTAATGATAGTTAAGAGCCTTGCGGATGAAGCTTTTGGCTGCTGTTCTTACCTGTTTGGCTGCAGCAGCTCCCTGGGATCGAGGCTTCTTCTTTGCAAACATGCTGGTGTGGTTTGTTGTTTAACAAGGCCTTATTGGCCAGAATACATCTACAAATAAAGACCAAGAAACACAGGTATTTGCTATAAAGACGGCAGCGGTCATGTGAGCGGTTGCCAGGCGCTTCTGGATCCACAGCAACAACATTCACGTTAGCGGCTGTCACTTAGCTTAACATGTTTGTTAGCACCAAAAGTTTATTCACCAAGAAATTAACGACAGTTACCCTCTCACACTTAACGAGGACTTCGGTGATTTCATAATAACTTGCACTGCCTGTGTATTTACCTGCTTTTTCTGCACTTCGTCAGCTTGTTTTGGCAAAAACAATTAGAGTTTCGCCGTTTGACATAATGGTTTGTTTATCTGCGCGTGCGCACACGGTGGGCGCGTTTAAGGAAGTAGCGGGTTTGTTTAACCCTGGGTTTCGTCTGACAGGCTACTTAAAATAAAGTAAAGTCACTTTGTTGTTATCTTACAGCTATATTATAATCGCCAAGTGGCGTCTGTCTGCATATATGCGTGCGTGAGTGTGTATGGCTTTGATCATGGAGAAACTGGGGAGAGCTGTCATTTGCCGTTTGGTATACTTATGTATTTTGGGTCAGTGATGAACGATGTGAAAATGGAAAGTTGATAGGACTATATTTTTGGAGAAATTAGCGATATTAGCTAACAACAGTGAACAATAAATATTGTGCTGCAATGCACCATTGGAGTTCAGGGTTTTGGGGTTTTAAATGTTATTGTCATTCATGTTATTTTACCAGTGTTGTTAGTGTTATTAATTTATTGTGTTTTTGTAGTTCTGTTGGTTTAGTCAGTTTAGTTAAGTGTCATGTTGCCATTACCATGAGTGAAAAGGGTAGTGCATTTGATGCCAAGGTCTCCATTTGTGGGTGCATAAAACTAAAAGCAACTGCTTGCAGCAGAATGCAGAAAGGACAAAGGTGTGTGTGTGTGTGTGTGTGTGTGTGTGTGTGTGTGTGTGTGTGTGTGTGTGTGTGTGTGTGTGTGTGTGTGTGTGTGTGTGTGTGCTCACGCGCACATGTAACTTTGATCACAGACACACTGGGGAGATCTCACATTTGCCAACTGGTATGATTATAGATTTTTGGTCAAGGATGAACACTGCCAAAACAGAACATTGATAGGACTAATATTTTTGGAGAACTATGAATATTAGCAAACAACACTGAACAATGGGCATTGCAAATTACATTCTGGCCTCACACACCAATCCAGCAGGAGGTGGTAAATCATTGTTAAATTAAAAGTGTGTGTAAGTTCAATGTAAGTACATAATATAATTGTAAATATATTAAAATACATGGATGACACAAGAAAGTGAAAACACTTATTTCCATTGTGGCCCATTTAAAAATCAAATGAAAAAAATAGAAGTATAATAATAAAATAAAATAATGATAATACTGAAGATAATAATAATTACTTTCCACACGGTATTGACGTGATTGCAATCAACGTGCACAGTGTTCCAGATGATCAAACAAGGACAAACAACCTTTGCACATCAGACTCAAGTGTTGTTAGCAAACCAGTTTGTTGCTTGGTTAGTTTTGAATATGAATGGACATTTTCTTTTTTTTTTAATTGCATGTGCAACTTCATATGCTAGGGAGGTGGTGGCATAATGGTTTGCACATTGGACTAAGATGCCAGTGATCTGGGTTCACGTCCATATTGCAGCCAAGCTCCAAATGGCACTTCGAACAGATGTGCTGTGGAGGAGCAGGGATCCGTTTTAGGCCCCCTGCTTTTTTCCCTTTATGTAGCACCCCTTGGGAATATACTGCAGCGCTTTGGGATTCCCTTTCATTGCTATGCTGATGACACTCAATTGTACATGCCAATAACTGCTGGTAATCTCATTCACATAAAATCTTTGGAAGATTGCCTTGCATCAGTAAGAAGTTGGATGTCTAGTAACTTCCTACTTTTAAATTCTGATAAGACTGAATTTATGGCTCTTGGTCCAGCGAGGTATCTGCATCAATTTGATCAGCTAGCACTTAGCTTAGGTTCGTGTGTTATACATCATACGGATAAAGCGAGGAACCTTGGAGTAATTTTTGATCCTACGTTGTCCTTTGGTCTCCACATTAGAGACATTACGAGGACTGCTTTCTTCCATTTGCAAAATATAGCGAAGATTCATCCCATCCTGTCTATGGCTGATGCTGAGACTTTGATTCATGCATTTGTCTCTTCTAGATTGGACTATTGTAATGTATTTTCTGGCAGATTTCACTTTTAACAAGAGATTTTGTCATGGAAAGCCACGCGGAGGCTTCGCGCGTCACGACCGATTTGCTGATGGAGCGAGACAAAGGAACACCTCCATTTCGGCGTGTCATGGGACAAGTTTGGACATGCCTATCTCAGCTTTGAATGCTTACCAGTCCAGTAAGTATCAGAGAAATTGTGGAGAGCTGGGCATGAATGAAATCCATATAGTTTTTGAAAAAAATAAAAAGGACCGTTACTTTATTGACAGACCTCGTATATATACACACCTGGATTATTGCCGGGAAGTCAGACAAAGCATTCAGGGGTCAGGCAGATCTCGATGTCGAAGGAAATGGTAAAAGCCAAGTTTGGACATGCCTATCTCAGCTTTGAATGCTTACCAGTCCAGTAAGTATCAGAGAAATTGTGGAGAGCTGGGCATGTCCAAACTTGTCCCATGACACGCCGAAACGGAGGTGTTCCTTTGTCTCGCTCCATCAGCAAATCGGTCGTGAAAAGTGAAATCTGCCGGAAAATGGCTGATGTCCAGCTCTTGTGATAACCAGAGAAAGAGCACACGACGGTCTCGTATCCACAGAGCCATCAGCTTAGAAATGATCCGGTGGTTTGTGCCTCGTCGTCGCAGCTCGGAGCGCGGTGCGCCGACCGTCCTTAAAGCCATCCTTAAAGCTGTAGTAACAGTCCTTATTCTCTGTGAAGCCCGTAAAATTTTCACCGAAAGCCAGATAAATTTTTCGAATGGTTTCCAGGTGCCTGTCTCTAACAGCTTCTGAAAAAATTCTGATGGAAAAAAAGTCCTTTTCATTCCGCCATTTCCAGACAATGAAAATCCGACGAGGGGGCGGGACCACTCCTTCCCAAGGCGTGCTCACAGGCGAATGACGTAACCGACAGGCGTGGAAAAACTCACGCATGCGCACGAGGGTTCAAGCATGTCTGACGTAAAAACATATGAATGAAATCCATATAGTTTTTGAAAAAAATAAAAAGGACCGTTACTTTATTGACAGACCTCGTATACTGTACTCATCTTATTGATGGGAAAACTCATTCTGCTGGATAAAGTAGGTTCAATTACAATAAAGAGGAATATGGGAAGAATTTGTTAAAGTCTGTATATTGGTGAAGCGGACTGATATTTGCCCAGCCTGTGTGAATTCTGTGTCCAGGACCTCATTTCTGCCTTGCTGAAGTTGCTGCTGTCTGCCAACCCTTTCAGTTGACTGATGAGCCTCCCAGCCTAATTTGGCTTATTCTAAATAAGTCCTTTACTCCTTGCAATTTGTCCTCAGTGTCCTGCATTGGGGTTCCATTCAGACTGTTCATAAGTTATAACACATTCTAATATATGAAAACAAAGATTGGTGTTTTAACTGGGGGATAAGAAAACAGAATGTGGGAACAATCATTTAATTATCTTTGCAAAGTATTTCATACACAAACTAGAAGGCACTCGAGTGCACACCTCTACCAAGGCCACATGTTCCTGAATGCATAAAACTTCTTATAGATCCAAAGTCTGTTCTTGATCAAATTTAAAATAAAATCTGTCATTTTCATCTGTCCACTAAATTTCAACATCCTTTCACAGCTTTTTGAGTTTTATGTTGCTAGTTGCCAAATATTCTTCTGGATCTCAGTTCCAAAATATTTTCCAGATCACCTCCAAAGTTGAATCACTTTATTGATCTGCGCACACAATTTTATTGAAATGATTTCTATCATCTTGAATGTGATGCTGGAGATTTTCCACTGAGACATGGTCTGTACAAAATAAAACCTGAATCACTTTGTTTATTTTGATTATGTCAGTATTGTCATGGATTTTGTAAGGTTATTGTAAATCTTAGAAAAATGTAAAATAATATTTTGTCCTTTAAGCATATCATGTTTTTGGCTTTTCCTATACTAATGCTGAAAATAATGCATTCATTTTTATAAATATGATTTTGAGCATGAAAAAAAAAATCACTTAGACAAATGTAAAGTTCCAATTATTTTATACATACACACACACATATACATATATATAAAAATAATATGGACAAGGAAAAACATGGTGTCACACTGCAATATTAAAAGATTTTATTTTTAACCCTGCTCCTAATACATGCAGTGCAGCTATAATAGGGCTGCACAGATAGTAAGAGATCACATATGCAAAGCCTCTACTAACTCAAATCAAGTTTCCATTACAAAAAGAAAGTAGAATAAGAGAACAGAGCTGCTCTCTTCTCTTCTTCTACTTTCCCAGTTTATGCCTTCAACTTACAGTGTGCAGTATTTAGCGCCATCCAGTGGTGATGTTACAAATGGAATTATGTTGTCGCCGCCTTGATTTTGTTTGCAACCATTATCTATGTATAGGAGAGCAACCACTGATTCCTCTTCTTTTTTCATCAGTCTTCCAGCCACATTGAAAACTATGTAAGAACCTGTTGGGCTGCTGTATCAACATGATGGCCCCCCCCTCCCATGGAGAAATGAAAGGTTTATTCTAAGATTATAAAAACTCATCCAGCCATTGTTGTAGGCAATTATACACTAATAAAGAAATGGTTATGAATGCTATATCCCATTCTAACTTAAAACTGGAGCACCACAATTGTACAGCACAAACCACCACCAAAACTAGTTTCCAATTCCAGAAATTTTTACCTTGGAAAAAAATTTCATGGACAACATCTTGTTAGAAGTGGCTTTTCATAAGCTAAATTAGATGTGATCAAATGTTAGGAGTATGTATTTAGTTCATGCACTTGAATCAAAGTTTTTGGGGGGAAGGGGGGGGGTCAACTTTTTTGGTTTCTGGATTCTTTTTCAGATAATTTTCACAGAACATTTCATTATCTCTGCTTTGCACAGTTTGTCATTGCTTTGTGGCACTTGGTTTCTAACTGATAACTGGAAGATAGACAAACTGGCATAAAATTGGAAACTCCATCCAATTTTGGTGGTGTAGGTAAATCCATAGCAGAAAAATGAGAGTGATTGAGGCACTTTTGACAGAGATATAATTCAAAATGTACAAGTGGGCTTTTTAATATTAAATTTGAATCTCCACAAAATCCACAATCTGGATCAAATTTTGTCAGGCAATAGTGAGTGCCAGTCTGCATTTCACTTTCAAATATGAGAGTGATTGAGGCATATTTGATTCAGATGTAAAATATAAATTAAAATGGGGTTTTCAATGTTAAATTAATATGGCCACAAAATCTGTAATATGGATCAGACCCTGATCAACCTTTGTTAGTCGATAAAGTATACCATCCTACATAGCGCACTCAAATATGAAAGAAATTTTATCTTTTTTGAAAGAGTTACGAATTTTAAAAAATTTGTTCAATGTTAAAGGATAGGTTTTCCTGACTTTGAGCTGACCTTGGAAACATAACCTAAACATAACCTCCGCCCAACTCTGTTGGTGGAGGTAAAAAGTAAATCCTACTCACTGTAGCTTTAAGTTTGTATCTTTTCACCTTTTACTGCACCAGCAGCCAATGAAGAACAGTTTAGGGGAAAAAAGCAGTTCTTCTTACACAACTCTCTGTCAAACATGTGTTTTACTCCTGGTAATGGTTTTACTGGCTGTTTTCAGCTAATTAACAGAAGCTCACTTCTTCATTAGCAGATTAGCTTTTTAATTAACAGAAGCCATGAGCAGATGAATCATCTTCCACTAAATTTATATCAGCTAACTTTTACATCTGTTTTTAGGGTTTAGAAAAAAAGACAAACAAACAAAAACAAAGCATAATTCATAAAAAATAAAACAGTAGTAAGTGAGAGCTTCAGCTAAAACATTTAGCAGTTTATCAATTTAGCTCAGTCAGTTTTTCACTTGGATTAGCGGTTATCAAAGCAAATGTATAAACAGAAAGGAAAAAAGAAAAATGTTTTATTTATCCCATGACAGTAAGCAAAATATGAAATTAAATGTGATTAATAATAATATATTTCTTACATTATATCAATCCAGAGCAAGAGGTTCATAAATGAATGTTATACTGTAGACCGAGGTTTACTACAAAGTGAACCTGGATCTAGATTTGTCTGAAGTAAACAGATCTACAGCACTGGAGTTTCTGTAAAACTACAAATCCCTGTTGTTGCTGCTGAGCAATTTTGGGAAGGATGTGCCAATGGATCGGCTGTGCCGATAGACAACCAGCTCCAACATGTACTCATCCACTTTCACCATGACAGATGTCATCTTTTCAGTTGACATGAGGAAGATTATGGTGAAGAGCGCCACCTCAAACTCAGGACTAACGCCAATAAAGGCGCCGCCAACTGGTTTCAATAAGCCCTTCCAACTGAACTGTAGGTTCAGGACGTGGTCATCTTCATCAGGCTAGAAAACAATGACAGAAAATTTGAAGTTAACCATCATATATGAGATGGTTAACACAGATATCTGTGCTAACAAAGGCCACACAGAATGCTGAGACTGTCTTTACATCATGGCAACATAAAGATCTTTCATGTGGTGACACACAATGTCTTACTGTATCTTTGTTGTCCCTTGCTTTGTAGCCTTTGTAGTCAACATGGCCATGCTTTTCCTGCAGGTAGAACTGGACCCAGTTGTGAAGACCCATAACTTCCTGGCCAAATTTGGTTTCTCCAACAAAAACATGTTCGAATCCGCAGGAATCCTCACTACAGTAATTGAAGAAAATCTTTCATCTGTCAGTGCCTGATCATCACAAATCAAGTTGTTTTTGTCTAAAATAAAGACAGAAACACTGCAGAGATACAACTTGTTCAAAGACATTTCACCAGACAACCTTTCAGCTCACCACAGAGCAGTGATAGCCCAACAACCGGCCCGGCTATGAATTGGGCCAGATACTGGCCTCCATTTTGGAGAGAGATTTCCCACTCCTAAATGACCAATAGGAGAGCAGCGCTGGAATTCCCTCTCCTAAGGGCCCTGTCCCACTGGTGTTTAGGAGGATTTGCGGATGGAATGCGCACAAAAGTGGCCTACATCCGCCAAACAACCGCAATAACCGTGTAACATTCCTGTATGAGTCGGCCGCCATCCGAATACGTCCGTGATCATCCGCAGAGGCACGCATGTCCGCAGCAGGATTTTTGAGCCGCTCAAAAAGCCTGCTGCGCATGAGATCCGCATCACTGCCTGAACACATACTGAAGACATACGCAGGACATACACAACCAACGCGCCACATATCCCGTCATCTGCTGATATCCGCAACCGACGGGTTGGCGCGGCTTGGCGGCGGACCGGGACAGCGTGCAAAACAGATATGACGCGTGCCCAGCATGGCCACATCACGGTCGCAAATGGTATGTCGCGCATGCAGACAGAGTGGGCACAGATGAAGCAAGTGCATCACGGCCGCTGTGCCCCTCATGGGGGCGCCTTCGCTTCTGTTCCCTGTTATATCCGCTTTTGTTCCTCATGTGTTCGCTGATCTACCCCGGGACATTTGTCATTTCCGCCCACCTTTGTTACGGACGCTCAGCTTTTGTCTCCTCATTTCATGCGCAAATCCTCCTAAACGCCAGTGGGACAGGGCCCTAAACGACCATTAGGAGAGCGCTTACACCACATCAATGTGAGGCAGCGTCTCGCCCGCCAACCAATCACAGGATAGGAGAGAGAGGCCAGTATCTGGCCCAGTTCAGGGCTGGTTGTCACTCTAAGAGCAGTGGCTGCATGCTAGCGCCCTATGTTGGTGTTTTTAAACTCACCCTCCTCTCCGGTCTCTGTGGTAGAGGCGGAACCAGATGTCGAACAGCTGCCTCTTGAACTGCGCCTGGTCTGATGGTGACCACCCCTTTCTGACTAGATACTGGTGAGCGCACTGTGGATAACAAAGCCAAAAACACACAATGAGGTATAAATTCAACGTGGATCAAAGTGCAGAACTGCAGCATGGCGCATATAATGTACTGTCAAGTCATTACGGTGTTACAGATATTAATTTATAAAACCTAAATATGTTTCCTTTGGAATAAGCATGTTTTGCCAACCCATTAAAAAAAGTTAAAAATTACTGTGTATACAGTAAGCATTGGTTTAAAGGTTTGGTTGACTAAGAAGGAATGACACCAGATGAATAAATTTTAACATCCCTTTACCTGTCTCCAACCCTACCCAAGGTAGCAGCCAGTGGTAGAAGACGTAGAAAAGACTAGTGACCAAAACTGAAGAAATCTTGTTTGTTTGTACTAACAATATACAGACTGTGGTTCGAGTCTAGGTGTATGGTTGAGGCGACCTGTCTGTGTTCTTAGACAATACCGCATTGTCTCAGTTCACCCAGCTGTAAATGGGTACTGGCTTTGGCTAAAGAGGTAAAATGTGACAGACTGATGTCCCATCCAGGGAAAGTTGTAGATTCCACTCCACACCACAGAATCCATGGAAAAGCACCAGTGCAATCCTCACTTTCCTATTTGTCTCTATGTGCAACAAGCACCAAAGCTGTACTAAAATATAAAGGTTGCAGTTTGCAAACTGACAAACAGTGACCATTAAATATGTTATTTAGAATGACTGACTACATGTGAGCAGCTGGATGTCCAAACGGTTAAGTTACAGTAATTAAACTGGGTCCTTATTACACAATCACATCCATCCACATCAAGTTCTCATATGTACCCCGTCAGAAAATAACTTTCTAAAAAAAACTTCTTTAAACTTTTTTAATTACTGTATTATAATTGTATAAGTAACACTGGCTATGATGGCACCTTCACTTTAGAGCTGATTCCTTCTCTTACAGTTACTGCACCTTCATGACATCGGTCTCCAGGATGCTATCCAGAAAGAGATAGTTCTCCTGAAGCTCCTCTGAAGTAACAATCTCAGATACACCTGTTGATGTCTCGTAGTTGTCCAGCAATTTGATGAAATCTGTAACAGGAGGAAATGCAAAATAAAACGTAGTTAAAAAACACAGAACAGGAGAAAAACAAGTATCATAAATGCTGAGATTAGATTAGGAGAATTTACGGTCATATGTGTCTATACTCCTGAGCTTGTCTTCATCGACGTATGTGAAGAGGGGGGCCTTGGCCTTGTCTCTGGCATAGTGACTCCCCTGAGCCACGTAGCCTGCCCTCCCCTGGATAAAACACAAACACCAGTCAGCATGTTGTAACGACACGAGGAACAAAAACTCACACTGAACAAGTGGCGTTAACCTTCATTTGCATAGAAATGCATAATTCAGAATGACTACAAAATAAAATGGCACAAAGTCATCAAGATTTAGAGTAGCTCTGAAAGTATAAGTAACTAGGTAATGAGTGCACTTTTATGGTGTAATATACAAAGACAATAGGATGTAAAGTTTGACCATTTATGCTACTCCTTTGCTAAATTTGTTATGTATTTCAGGCAAAGACATTTGCTTTGTGTGTTGAGTAGTGACGGCAGTCTATTTGTTCAGAAAGAATTCTCATAACCTGACCTGGAGGGAGATGATGTAATCAGTCCCCGGCTTGAGACGGTTTGTATCCAGGTTCCAGAGTTCATTAAGTATCTCAGCGAGGTCCTGTGTGGCCCCTTTGCTGTGAAAAAGTTGAAGCAAACACTGAACATTTAGTAGTAATAGACAGAGAAGACTTGGACCGTTTAAAGACTTGAAAAGGGGTTTCTTACGTGATAATTGGAGCTTTGTGTGACACTGTAGGGTTTTTTTTTTTATCTTTTTTTTTTTTTTTACATTTTTATACTTCTGCTTATGTATATTTTATATGCTCACTGTTTTCCCAGCAGTTGCCTGATTCTTACATTTATATAAACATATTTAAACTTATACAAGAGTCAACAGGAGATGACATATCCTCCAGTCACCACAAATTAGCAATACAAAGTGTCGGTGGATCACCCAACTACTCGGTTATGCAAAATATGAATGAACTTGATCAACTGGTTCTTGAGATATCGCGCTAACAAGGGTGACAATGACAATATCCAGAATATCTCACTGTGACCTTGAAATTGATCTCAAGGTCACCGTAATCAACTGGTGTTGAGGAATCAAACAAGTACACCCTTATGCTAAATATTAATGAAATTACTCTACTGGTTTTTCAGATATCGCGCTAACAAGGGTGTCGATCACAATATCTTGAATATCTCGCTGTGACCTTGGAATTGACCCCAAGGTCACCATAATCGACTGATGTTGGGGATCACGCAAGTACGTACTTATGCTAAATATTAATTAAACTGGTCAACTGGGATATCGTACTAACAAGTGAAAACGGACAGACGGACATGCTGATCATTATAACCCCTCATATTTCATACCAAGGAGATAATAAAGTATATATATATATATATATATATATATATATATATATATATATATTTACATACATATACACACAAAAAAATTTTGACTGCACTATTGAAGCTTGTAACCTGATAGAAATTAATGAGACACTGTAAATTTTGGAAAAAAAAACAAAAAAAACGCAGTGGCTGATGTTTTTTTCTTCTTCATCAGTGGGTCAACAAAAGCCCAAACGTGGATATTCTAACTAAAATATAATCAAATGTGTGATTTATTTTCTATTTCCTGAAAGACTGCAACCAATTAACAAGCTAACAAATTGTATTTTCAAATGTAATCTGACACAAAAACAAAACTTGGGTGGTGGGGATGGTGTGCTCTGGGGTGTCTGAGCGGTATGGGTTGCCTCCCAGGTGGCTGAAGATGGCACATGCCTGGTGCCGGCAGAAGAAGGAAGCCTGTCCCTTGACTCCAGTCCTCGATCCCCATGGAAATGGTTGTGTCTGGGCAGTCCCAGGTAGGGGAGGTTGTAAACGAGTGACAGGAAGAAAAAAAAAAAAAAATGCTCAACTTCCTAATTTAACTATGCAGACTTCTAAATAGTAGAAAGACGACACTCTCCACAAAGCATGCTTAATTATGACCAGCCCCACAAACAGGAAACAGTGTGCCAATAAACTATCTTCACTGTGAAGAACAGAGAAGGGCATTTGTATCTTTTGGACAAAAAAGATGGAAATTTTCTCCACATAAAACTACAACAAATCAAAAAGTGTCACGTTAGCCTGCTTATACATAAAAATTCAAATTATATAAACTTTAAAAAGGTCGCAGTTCATCGTAAACGTGCATAAAACACTTAGGAAAACAAAGTTACTATATCTTAGTTAGTTTTCTCACAAATCTTACCTTTTAGCCATAATTTAATTCAGTCGACAAACTAAGCCTGATTTCTCACATCCTCTCAGAAAAAGTACCGTTTGTGTTTTTTTTTTTGTTTGTTTGTTTTTTTTCCTGACGCTGCTCAAACTGCCAGCCAATTAGATGGCAGGAAATCGCCAGAGCCCCGCCCCCTCTGCCATAACGGACACCTCGAAATCAGGGAGGGGGCGTCATTAATTTATATCACGGGGTTTACTGGAAGTAAAACGAGCACTTTATTCGCATGTTTTAAAACGACAGACACATATTTGTTATGACAGTTTCTAATTTGAAATTTCTTCACACTGACGACCAACACGTGAAAAGTGTGTCATTTATTTTATAATTGCTTTGATACCTCGAAGCAGCGTTACGCGCTAAAGTGCCTTTATGGAGAGAGTGACGTCAACTGAGAACATTGCGTCATTTTGGGGCCAACTGTGCTAAACTACTGAATGAACCTTTTATGTTTTCAATGTTTTTTAATCATTTAACTATATACAACAACACATCCAGGTACTAACAAAATAAATATAAAATAGTTAAGCTATCACTTTTACATAAATTTACAATTTACGATGATTTATTTAATTAATTTAAAGCCTGATTTACGCTTCTGTAACTATAACTCCGTGTCATGCAATGAAGTGGGTGACAGTTTTAACGTTCTCCGTCGCTGGATTATGCTTTATTCTGGACTAAATTGTCCCTCAACAAGCTTTTCTTTCTGCAATCATTACCTCCAATTCAAAGGTGCAAGTAGAGGAAAATGTTCATCAAACAGCGTGTGCAAAGATAAGCAATAATAATAATAATACTTGTAACAGTACAATAATAAGAAAATGAGGTCGAAATAGAATATATATATATATATATATATATATATATATATATATATATATATATATATATATATATATATATATATACATACATACAAACATGCACACACACATATACATACATGTGCATATATATATATATATATATATATATATATATATATATATATATATATATACACTATACACTAGTGTATAGTATGTAGTGTATAGTTCAGTGGCCGCCACTCAGATATTTTATTTTGAAAATATCTAGCTGACGGAAAGTGCTGTCTGGTATGTTGTTGGGCCACAATAGAAAAAAAGGTTTTTTATTCTTTGCCTTTTTGTGTTACCCTGTATTTTATGTATTTAATTAATATATTTTGTAATATTTTATGCATGTATACATTTTATACAAATAAAAATCTTTTCCGCGCGAGCGGAGGAGGCGGAGACCAGTCGGACCACCGGACAGTGACACCGGAAAGCGAAGGTTCCGCTATTACGCATGCGCATCATCACGTGGGCGTACTGCTGGTAATTTCAGTGTTTTTTTATGTTGGTTATTGTTTGTTTGGTGTGTAGTTGATTTTGTTGGGCTTTTACAGTGTTTACATAAAATCGGCCATAGCATTTAGACTTGGAGGGAACATAGCTGAAGTCTGAAGAAAGTTAGCTAGATAGCCTGCTAGCTTTGTAGCGCTACAAGTGGCAGCATGGCAGCTGTAGTTGAGCTTATTGCTGGAAGCTACGAGCAGATCGCTTTTGGTTACAAAGTGTTCCCCGACGACACAGTAAGTTGGAAGCTTTGACTGTTGAAGCTGTTGACTAATATTTCTGGGTTTTGTCATGGTGAATCTAAATGTGAACTCTCAGAAAGCTACATGTGCAGGTGAAGTCACTGCAAACAGGCTAACAAACATACAATCTGTTACATGAGGTTTTCAATCACGTGACCGATTTGCTGCAGGACAGGTGCCGTCGCCATTCTGGATTACAAGGAGGCGGACTCGTGGTAGAAAAATGAAGAGAATGTCCGGTTATTACGAGGCTTTAGATCTAAGAAAAATTTTAAATTTAAGAAAACTGAAGCAAAGTGGATGACTTCAAACACGATGCACGTCCTTAAAAATAAGGTGGCTCAAAACCATTTTTGGCCAACAAATCTAAGAGATCACAAGCAGTGAGCAGACCAAGTCAAGAGAACTGGATTACAGAGACAGATGGTCCTGATCATCTCCTCTGAAGATGATCAGGACCATCAAAACATCATTGGGGAGAATGGTTTTGGAAGAAGGATGAACAGCTGGGTGGCAGTCTTGATGTGCCAGTGTTAGTGCTCTAGCAACTTCAAATGACAAGAGAATGTCAAAGCCTTATGGCATGGACAGTTAAGTTGTAAAATGAGTCTTGTATCCCAGATGGTAGTGACCGAGTGACCGCAGCTACCAAATTCTGTGATAGCACTGAGTGCATGTTGGTCTGACACCAAGTGGTTGTGACTGAATCCAGTAACATCCTTTATGAGGATTTATGAGATGAGAGGTTTCTTGAAAAATCTCAGTGTAAAATTGTTGGTCTTTCAGTGGAACTTGTCACCATTTAAATTTTTTTGCAAAAATCTCATGAGACACTGTTTTCCATGAGATTTCATATGTTGTAGCCACAGAAAGTGAAAACAAACTTAACATGGTGCTGCTGGGTTCTGTCATAGCAAGTGCTCTCATTTGACACTTGGTGGTGATAGTAACAGTTATAGTAGTCATACTGCATCCATCCATCCATCCATCCATTTTCTTCCGCTTTATCCGGAGTCGGGTCGCGGGGGCAGCAACTCAAGCAAAGCTGCCCAGACTGCACCACATTGTTAATCTTCTTCAGGCCAGGCAAAATTATAATCTTTTTTTTTTTTTTAACACATTTGACAAACTTCATGTCTTGACAGTAGCAAGGCTCCCATTTTGACTTAAATGGGAATTGGTCGGTAATTCATGCAGATAGTTTGTCCACAGTAGGTTCTGTGATGAATGATATGTGCACAACTTAATCATCGGTCTTACCAGACAGTTTCACCGTGCAGCAAAGTACAGAAGAGTTAGGAGGGAGAGGATTAATCACTCTATGGCACATGTGGGTTCTGTCATAGCTGCTTAAGGTGGGGGCTGCTGTGCTAGTCATGCCATAGGAGTTACTGCATTTCTAGTTACAACTTAAGCCATGTTCTCACTTTTCTAGATGTACATGCTGGAGGGCTACTGTTCTATAAATAACAAAATGGTGTGTGAAGGCCATAGTTGAGACCAGTTTGATGACATTTGATGACTTGTACCATGTAGTGTACATAAAAACAACTGTAACACACCTGTAGCATACCTGTAATACAACCTCGGCATTTCCAGAAAATCTCCTGGTATTGTCACACCATGCACAACAACGTTACAATGCAAGTAATGACCTAAGTATGTCAAAGGTCACAACGGGGGAGTTAATAGAAGACCATAAGTCACTGATGGACCCCTCCCTGAGCCTGGTTCTGCTGGAGGTTTCTTCCTGTTAAAAGGGAGTTTTTCCTTCCCACTGTCGCCAAGTGCTTGCTCACAGGGGGTCGTTTTGACAGTTGGGGTTTTTACGTAATTATTGTATGGCCTTGCCTTACAATATAAAGCGCCTTGGGGCAACTGTTTGTTGTGATTTGGCGCTATATAAATAAAATTGATTGATTGATTGATTGATGGTATATCCAGCCATATCATGGACACCTCCCGGACCTTATAAGCCTTTCAAAGATGGGGTCGAGGTTTCAAATCGTGACCTTCATATCTGTGAAAGTGAGAACAAGGCTTTATTCTGCTTATGTTACAATTCTGAGTTTAATCTCCAGACACCATTAATAGCTACTTGCATGCTGTAATGATTTGTTCATGACTGAACAGACTGACTGACTGATTAACTCACTTAACCTTTCAAGTGAATGAAAAGATCTCATTCTCTTCTCTCAGATTCTTTCCACTCCATCTCCGTGCTTTGACAGGTACACTACGTGCAACTAACCACTCAACTCCCCATAAGTTGTCTGGTGTATCGTGACAGTTGCTTGTAGAAATGAGAGAGCGGGAAATCCTAATTAATTGAACATACTAATCAGAGAAAAAGGAAGTCGCAGTGACCAATGAACAGCATGTGAGATGAGACGAGAGAACGTGAACGTGTGAGATTCCTTCAGGAAGCAGTAGTGAATGTGACGACTCGTGAGCCTGCAGCAGAGTACATAAATAACTTGGAACTGTGAATTTTCCAAGAGTCTGGAATGTCTGTTTTTATTATTCTGTTCTAACTAAATAACTAAGTAAGTAAATAAATAAATTGGGTATTTCCAACAGTTGTTGGAAAGTCCTTTGACCTTCTGAGAAATACATGTACAACTTACAAGGAAAATGTAATATTAGATAAAGACTCTCATAGGCTGTGACATTTCAGCTTTTGGTCTGTATTCAGTTCCTGGGCCAGCAGTTTGAGGCCTCTAATTTAAGATGTTATGAAAAGCTTTCATCTCTGTATTCTTTCTTTTGATGTTGCTGTCACGAAGGAGTGGAAAGCCACAGCAGATTTCACACATCATGCCCATGCCGCATCCATAACAGCTGTGGCAGCCAGTGAGAGATTTGTTGTCACAGGAAGCAAAGATGAGACCATACAGCTGTATGACATGAAGAAGAAACTCGAACATGGAGCTTTGCTTCATCATGATGGTCAGTACTGCAGTTTCAGAATCAGAAGCACCTATGTCTGATTTCTATGCCATGCAGGTGTGACTCTGTAGTGTAATTTTTAGTAAAAGAAAGGTGTGCTACTGAAGAATGTATATGAATTGCCAGAAAGGACAATATTGTGTATTTGTGATGACACTGAACACATCCATCCATCCATCTTTTACCGCTTAGTCCATTTAAGGGTCGCGGGGGGCTGGAGCCTATCCCAGCAGCCATAGAGCGCGAGGCAGGGTACACCCAGGACAGGACGCAAGTCTGTCGCAGGGCCACAAACAGACAGACAACATAGACACACCCACACACACAACTATGGACAATTTAAAGATTCCAATCCACCTAACCCGCATGTCTTTGGATGTGGGAGGAAACCGGAGCACCCGGAGGAAACCCACGCAAACACGGGGAGAACATGCAAACTCCACACACAAAGGCCACGGGAATTGAACCCAAGACCTTCTCGCTGTGAGGCAACAGTGCTAACCACTAAGCCACCATGCTGCCCACACTGAACACATGTTTAACAGAAAATATGTTTTGTGAAAAATGTATGTTTTCTTTCAAAGGAAACTATAAACCAGAATTTGGAGTTAAAGGTATAATTTGAGTGAAACACTTAATTTGTGGGGGAAAAAAAAAAAAAATAATAATATTGGATTAAAAACATGGAATTTTCCAGAGGAGTAAATTTTCATGGCTCAGGATCTCTTGACCCAGAGATGAACTGACTGGCCTGGTAATTTTCCATGACTGAGGATTTTTAACACCTCCAGTCAGACGGAGCGTAAATCCACTGGCAGGGGATTTCCAGGAATTGAACTAATTTGCCTTTGTAGAATGATGTCATTAATAACTGATTTCATTGGTGTAAAAAAAAAAAAAAAAAAAAAGTGCTAGGTATAAAAAGGCCACCCATTTTGGGTAGAGTCACTGACCCCCGAAGTGTATAAAAATGCATTGTCCAGTGTAAATTCTTTGAAGCGGTCATGGTGGTGCCTGTAACGTGATCTCTGTGTGCTGCTTCCTTTTGCCTGCAAAATGAAAACTGTTGCTTTGAGACTTGAACCCTCTGATTTTTGTGGACAGCTTTTTAAGGAAATTATTTTATGATTGAGCGGTGGAAAAAACTTAAGACTGAATCTTCTTGTGTACCCAGTGTAGATTTTTTTTTTTTTTTTTTTTAATGACACCCACACAAATGAGATGGTAATTGGAGCACTGACCTTCTATACAGAAGGTTGCAGGCTCAGCTTCCAGCTGGGGCTTGTGATGCTCCCAGCTCGTCAACATTAACATCTTCATCTGAGGAGATATAAGGGGGCCAGGAAATAAATTGGTCATCTTACCTCACCATGCTGTGGTCCAGGACATGTGCTGCTCTCACAGGTGCACCACCAAATCTCAGGATTGAGCGAGACTTACCTTATGTTGCACGAATGCTACATTTTAATGCCAGAAGGCCACCGCTATAGGACAGAGCTGTTCTGATGTACAGAAACAGGTGATTTTACTTTAGCAGTTTGTGACCTGACATGCATATTCTTGTTTTGAACAGGCACAATTACCTGTCTTGAGTTTTATGGAACATCTCATTTACTGAGTGGAGGAGAAGATGGGCTCATATGCGTGTGGAGCACAAAGAAGTGGGAGTGCCTGAAATCTATTAAAGCTCACAAGTAAGCACACAGAGAATATCAGCATCTGCTTTAGTACCACAGGCAAGCTGTGTTTAAGCCATGTTCACATCGGGCGCGATGCAAGCGACAGCTTGCCATATAATCCCTATGGAAGGACGCATTGTGGCACCGCGCCGCGATGGACGCGAGTGAAGCGATTGGCGCGTTTGTGGCACGATATTGCATCACGTCATGTTGCCCTCCTCCCCAAGTTGAAAAATCTGAACTTTTTCGTCTTGTCGCGCCACAGTGACCAATCAGGGACTGAATATGTAGTGACATGGAGATGTCTGGAGTTTGACTGAGTTGAATGTGAACATGTCCTGCCTCTGGTAGCCAGTCTGTGAGCAGTACTTATGTCCCTTTTGTCCTTTATTTCACAATTATGACAGAGTTTAGGGGAAGAGCGAGCTGCAGCCCCACAGCAGGGGTAGCAGAGTTTTTTTCCTTCTCTGTATGTGCGCGCGCGAGCGAATCGTCCATGAAGATTATTTTATTTATTAACTACACAGATGTATAATAAAGCAAATGGTGACTGGTTTCTCAACACAATTATGACAGAGTTTTTGGGGGAAGAGCGAGCAGCAGCCCCGCAGCAGGGGCAGCAGTTTTTTTTTTTTTTTTTGTTTTTTCACTTGCGCGAGCGAATTGTCCGTAAAGATTTTATTTATTAACTAGACAGATGTATAATAAAACAAATGGTGACTGGTATATAAACAGAATTATGACAGAGTTTTTGGGGGAAGAGTGAGGAGCAGCCCCACAGCAGGGGCAGCGGAGTTTTTTTGTTTACATGTGCACGCGTGAATGGGACAGGTCCTCAAACTGGGTCCTGCAGAGGCGGAAGGACTGCTGAAAGCAGCCGTCATCCAGACGCAGCTCCTGCAGCAAATAATGATACTCCCCGAATTGGGAACGTCTCATGACATTTGTCAGCTTTCCACAACTCGCTCCATGTGATCAAGGTCCGTCATGTTAACTTGACTGACAACCGGAGCCGGCCAGCGGAATGGAAGCTCCTCCTATTTGATGACGCACTGGGGCGAATTTTCGCAGCGAAAGCAGAGCGACACACTGGGCAATGGTGGCGCGTCCATCGTTTCCACGGTTACTAGGCTTATATCCACCTGCATGATGAGCAATGTAGTGAATGGGGTACTGCATGTCTGGACATGTTCAAAGCTGCTGCTGTCAGTGTGGTTGGAGTAAGTATGGCTCCACATATTCCTCCCTGTTCTTTTTGGTCTGGTGAAAGTGAACGTCATCACACTTCTTTCTGCAGGTGTATATTTTGATGATCTACATTTCAAATTTCTTTAAACAGACCACTAAACACTGAATGCAGTTTTTCTATTGGTATTGATCAGTCTTGTCAGAGTCATGTAATGCTTTGGAATTACACTTTTCAGTTTAATGGTTTCTTGTAGGAAACAGGGTCAAGCCCATCACAGACTTAGATGATGCAACAAGAGAACTTCTGCTTTGCAGAACAGGCACATCACACAACATCACACTCATCATGCAGGTGGATATAACCCTAGTAAACGTGGAAAACTTGGGGAATCCACCTGGCCGATCTACGTGCAAGCATTCTGGGGTGTGTCATGAATCATATGAACGCAGTGTGTGCACACAGTTGAAATGAAATTGTCATTTCAGCACTAGAAATACATTTGCAAGTGCACAAATTAGCCATAATTGGATGCTTAAATTAACCAGGAAGGAGTTTCATAAAGAAGGACATATTTATAACACATAAAGTAGATATCAATACCTTCAAAATGGAATCAGTTTGAAGAGTTTTATTTACTGCCCACATGAGCTTTTCTTCTAATAAAATGTGACCACAAAATGTTTTTGTTTTTTTTCAGATTTCAGAGGTTTCTCCCACAATAACTGTTTACCACAGATATGCCAACGTTACATATTTCATAGCCAGTATAGCTGGCATTAAGGAGCCAAGAAATGGAAAGGCTTCTTTGAGTGTAATAGTATGCTTCAGTGTCTCAAACATGGATGCTCGCAGTAGTCAATGTAATATTTTCCATAGTTTGAGCATACATAAACTTCACAGTTTAGTGTCAATGTCTGTTGTTTGACTATAGTCCAAGTCTGGGTGTCCATAACAACTGCCACAGAAAAGTTCAGGCCTCTAAGTCCATTATTTACTGAGATATTCTTTTTTTTTTTTTTTAAACATATTTTTATTATGATTTTTTAAGATTTGAACATCAACAGAGGAACATGAACATTATAACCCCACCCGGCAACAGCAGCATCGATTTAAAAACAAACAAAAAAAAAAAAACACAGTGAGATAAATCAAAGGACATTAATAAAATAAAGTATACTCCAAAAGGGTCACAGCAGTGTATAAGATCCAGAACTTGTGTTATTAATCATGGCTCAGGGTTGTGAGATTCCAGAAAGTCCATATAGGGTCTCCATAAGTGAGCAAAGTTGTTTTTTGTTTTTTTTTTCTTTTTTAATATATATGTTAGTTTCTCTAGTGCGAGGCAGGACATCAGTTCTTTAGTCCACATTCCAATAGAAGGCACGTCCATACTTTTCCACAGTAATGCAATTATTCTTCTGGCTTGTAAAAGACCGAAATCAATAAGCAGTGATTGCCGTTGAGACACAACAAAATTCTCAGGGTGTATTCCCAACAAACATATTTTAGCCTGCAATGGAATATCTCTTTCAACTATAAGAGTGATACAGTGTAATACATTTTTCCAAAATGGGTGTATCTTTGAGCATTCCCACAAGCAATGAATTTGAGTGCCTTTTTCTTTGCATTTCACACAAGTATCAGGTACATTAGGGAATACGAGGTCTATTAGAAAAGTATCCGACCTTATTATTTTTTTCAAAAACCATATGGATTTGAATCACGTGTGATTACATCAGACATGCTTGAACCCTCGTGGGCATGCAAGAGTTTTTTCACGCCTGTCGGTTACGTCATTCGCCTGTGGGCAGTCTTTGAGTGAGGAGTGGCCCACCCTCTCGTCGATTTTTTTTTTTTGTTTAGGAATGGCTCAGAGACTGCTGCTTTGTTTGATAAAAATTTGTTCAAAAACTGTAAGGCACAACTGAGTGGACACCATTCGATAAATTCAGATGGTTTTCGGTAAAAATTTTCACGGCTGATAAGAGATTTTGGTCTGGTAGTGTCGCCGTAAGGACGGCCCACGGTGCCTGACGGCGATCTGCGCTTCGAGGCGGCAGCGTCTCGCCGTTTCAAGTTGAAAACTTCCACATTTCAGGCTCTGTTGACCTAGGAAGTCGTCAGAGAACAGAGAACTTTCAGAAGAAGTCGGCATGAGGAGTTTATTCGGACATTCCATTGTTAACGGACATTTTGTAATGAAAGAACGTGCGGGCAGAGTCGCATGTCGGGCTGGACCCGACCGCGGGGGGTCGCGACAGGAAAAACACCTCTGTTGGAAACCTTAACGGGCAAGTTGGAACATGCCCAAGCTGTTAAACAATTTCTCAGTTACTCACTTGTTGAAAGCCATCAAAAGCCGCCTGAATTTTACAAATGGTTTTCAACATGGAGGTGTTTTTCCTGTCGCGGCGCACACAGATTCGTCGAGTCTTCACGGAAACGACTCAGCGAATTTGCGCGCATGTCTTTCATTACAAAATGTCCTTAAACAGTGGAATGTCCGCATAAAGTCCTCATGCCGGCCTCTTCTGAATCTTCTCTGTTCTCTCACGACGTCCTGGGTGAATTAAGCCTTAAATTAGGATGTTTTCAGGTCGAAACAGGCCGACGACGGCGCCTGGAAGCGCTGTGCGACGTCCCGCTCCGTGGGAAGTTCTTACAGCGACAGAAACACCCCATAATCTTTCATCAGCTGTTAAACTTTTCACAGAAAACCAGCTTAATTTCTCGAATAGTGTCCACTCGGATATTCCTCACAGGTCCAGAAAAAATTTTGATAAAGCAACGCGCGCTGTCTCGAGCAGCGTGTGAAACAAAGGAATTCAGCCGAGAGGGCGGGACCACATCTAACTCAAGGCCTGCCCACAGGGAAATGACGTCACCAACGCGTGAAAAAACTCACGCATGAGGGTTCAAGCATGACTGATGTAATCGCACGTCATTCAAATCCATATAGTTTTTAAAAAAAATAAAAAGGTAGGATACTTTTCTGATAGACCTCGTATATGGTTCAACCTGCAAGGTGTGTGAGGTAGGTGCGCATTAACCACTTATATTGTAGCAGTTTCTAGTGTTGACTGACTGGGTCTGGGCCTTAAAACAGGCCCTTTACCATTCATTTTCTTGGATATCTTCCTTTAAATCACTCATCCATCTCTCCAACTTTTTAAAGGATGACTCTTTTGAATGTTGTAACAGTAAATTGTAGAACAATGATAGTTGTCTTCTGCCCTCAATTTGAGATAAAGTTAAATCCTCGACTTTAGATAATGGGGATACAGACAGTTGTTTATGTGTAGATAAAATAAAATGTTTAAGCTGGAGGTATTTGAAGAAATGCTTCCTTGGAATATCATATTTCTCACACAGTTGGTTATATGGCAACACGCTCCCTTCTGCATACAAATCCGAAATTTTAGCAACACCTTTATTGAACCACATCCTAAATCCACCATCTGATCTCCCTGTAATAAAATTGTTATTACCCCATATAGGGGCAAACTGTGATAATGCTGGTGTGTCTCCAACCTGCTTGTGTGCAGCGTACCACACCCGAATGGTATTTTGAAGAAAAGGTTTTTTTGTTTGTTTAACCAGTCTTTTAACATTTGCTGAGTATAAATAAAGTTTGACAGGAAGCCCAAATGTTGATGCCTCTTCTATTGTCACCCAAGCAGGAGGGGGAGCTACTGAAAAATAGTACATTGCTGTCCTTAACTGGGCGGCCCAATAATAAAGTTCTAGATTGGGAAGCGGAAGCCCACCTCTTTCATATGGAAGATATAATAATTTTAATTGCAGCCTGGTTCGTTTACCATTCCAGATGAAGTGATTCAGTATACTATTAATGCTGAAAAAAAAATTTTGGGTAAAGAAAGAGGGAGTGATCGAAATAGGTATAAAAACTTTGGTAAAATCAGCATTTTAATTATATTTATGCGCCCAATCATAGATATAGGCATCCTGGTCCAGCGATTTAGCATCTCCCTCACCCCGTCCACCAGGGGGTCATAATTCAAAGAAACCATCTGTTTTACATCAGGACTGATCTTAATCCTCAAATATGTAAAACCTTCTTTGGTGGCTGTGAATGGCATATCTATAGAAGGTTGCAATCTTTTGTTCTTGTTCATAAACATTATTATTATTATTTATTTCATAACCTGATATGATTCCAAATGTCTATCAAATGTAGTAGTTGGGGAATACTATCTTTTAATTTTGTCAAGAACAAAATTATATCGTCTGCGTATAAAGCTATATGATGCTCATATCCTCCAGTGGTTATACCTGTGATGCCTTTATGAGCTCTTATAGCCATGGCCAAGGGCTCTATAGCCAACACGACTAGCAGAGGTGATAATGGACACCCTTGTCTAGTAGATCGGTGGAGAGTAAATGGTTTAGAAACATTATTGTTAGTCAATATTTCGGCGGTTAGGCTTGTTACAAAAGCTTTATCCATCTCAAGGAATTAGCACTGATACCAAACCGCGGAATCACCTTAAAAAGGCACCCCCACTCAATCCTATCAAAGGCCTGACGCGCATCTAAGGATAACATGGCTGTATCATTTGATTTGTTTGTTTATATAATATGTTCAGAACACGCCGAATATTATGAAATCCATGTCTGTTCCCCACAAAACCATTTTGATCATTTACAACCAATTGGGGTAAATGAGACTCCAATCTTCTGGCCAAGGCCTTACAAAGTATTTTAATATCACAGCCCATCAAGCTAATAGGTCTAAAAGAGGAACATTCATTTGTTTGGTTTCAGGATTAAATTTATTGTTGCAAGTCTCAGAGATGAGGGGAGTATTCCCTTCATATAGGATTCCTTATACATGTCCAAAAGTGGGGCCAGAAGCTTCTCCCCAAATGCCTTGTAAAATTCAATTGGGAAGCCGTCTGGTCCTGGTGCTTTCCTGCTCGGCATGCTTTGGATGGCTTCTGCTAATTCCTTCATTGTTAGGTTGCAGTCCAGTTCCTCACGCTCATTTTCTGACAGGGTCTGAAATCTCAATTTCTCTAAAAAGGAATTGTGACAGTGTGTGTTATCTCCGCGCTCTGATGTATACAGGGTCTCATGGAAATCCCTAAAAATGCTATTAATCTCTACTGGATTTGTAGCTACACCTCCTGTTGGTGTCTTAATGCTATTGATTGCTCTATCGAACTGTCTTTTTTTTTTTTAGTCTCCAAGCCAACAGCTTACCGCATTTTTCTCCCTGATCATAATATGACTGTTTAAGCCACATTAAATTTTTTGCAACTTTTTCTGTGGATACTTTGTTATATTTGGCTCTCATAATTTGCAACTCTTTTTCTTTCTGTGGGCTGTAATTATTATATAGTTCCTGTTCCATCAGTCTAATTTGTTTCTCAATTGTCTCCAATTCTGTACGTTGTTGTTTTGCTTTGTATTTTGTAAAACTGATAATTTCCCCTCTGATATATGCTTTGAATGCCTCCTATCGAACACTTGCATCAGTGTGGTCATGATTGATATCAAAATAATTGTTAATGCGTTCTTGAGAGAATTCTATAAATTTTGTGTCTTGTAGTAATTCAACTGGAAATCTCCATCTCTTAGTGGGATAAATAAATGTGTCTATATATAAGTTTAACGATACCGCCGCATGATCACTGATGACAATGCTATCATACCAACATCCCTTAATTTTTGAGAAAAGTCCAAATGAGACCAAAAAGTAGTCAATCCGAGAGTGGGTACCACGTGTACTCGAATAGCATGATTATTCAATTTGATCTGGGTGTAATTCCCTCCATACTTCAGCCAAATTCAGATCTTTACAGGACTGCAATAGTACTTTTCTTGTTTGTGCATGGGTAGAGTCAACATTAGTAGAGCGATCCCTTGAGGGTACTAAAGCACAATTAAAGTCACCACTGAGAATGTACATACCCTGTAAGGTGGACAGAGTGAGGAAGAAGTTCTGAGAAAATGCTGGGTTGTCGTCATTTGGACCATAGACACACACCAAATTTAGTTCACATGTGGATATTTTGCCTTGGATAATGATATACCTGCCAAATTGATCATAAATAACATTAGCGGTTTGAAAAGGTAAAAATTTATGTATAAGTATCAGTACACCCCTGGCCTGACTACTATAAGGAGCACACAAGACCTGACCTGGCCATCTTTTTTTAATCTATCAATTTCTGTTGCCCTTAAATGTATTTCCTGCAGGAAAACTATTTGGGACTTGAGTTGTTTAATTCTTTTTAAGACTTGCTTCAATTTTGCTAATTCTCTCAGCCCCCTAACGTTCCAGCTAGTGATTTTTATTTCAGGCATATTGGCGATTTATTGTCATAAGTGAAGGGCCTCTCTGTTCTGCAAGTAGGCTAAGTGGATAAACAAAAGCATTGCTGGGAAAAGCCCCTTTAGCATATGTGAAGAGAGGAGGAAAAAAAAAAACCTGCATGTCGTGCCCCCCCCCCCCCCCCCCACCCACCCACACACACACACACACTTCCACAACTGAAATGTTTTAAAACCGGAACCCGGAACATTGGTCCTATCATTCCCGTCTTTAAGTGTATGAGGAACACTGATCCACATTTATATGAGGAGCAGTAAATTAGTCACATTGGGTCTTTAAGCCCATCACCAACCCTGCGCAACAAAATTATGCTTTTTATAGATCTTATAGTTCTATCCCCAGATATTAAAAGAAGGGACGGCTTTGTGCATATGTACACGCACACATACACGTAAAAGCACATATTGTAAACCGAAAAAAAAAAGAATTCACACACATATATACATACACACGTTTATACATACACATATACCTACATACATACATACGCACACCTGCACGCATACATGCAACATGCAAACCCCCATATAAAAAATAAATCAGTGAGTAAATAAATAAAATAAACCAAAAGGTGTATGTGTGTCGGTTCAATTATTCGTATCGCCAGTCCCATTAGTCCATTTCACCATTACTGTGCCTCTTGCTGGTGTTACCTGCAATCAGAGGCTGACTGTAAAGGAAAGAGTTAATTCTTGGTCTGAATTTCACGGTGAAATTCTTCTGCTTCACGCGGTGATGAAAAGAGGAGTATCTTCCCGTCATGGAACACTCATCTTGCAGGGATTTAGTTGGAATCCCCGAAATTTCCCCATCTCACTGAACAGCTTTCTGGCCGTGTTGAATTTCCGGTGCTTCCGCATCGTTTCTGCTGAAAAGTCCTGCACCAAAGTAATCTTGGCCCCATCATGTAGAATATTTTTCTGTGATGAAAGACGGTAGACCATCTCTCTGTCTTGAAATTTCCAGAAGCGTATAAGGACAGCTCTGGGCTGGTTAGACTTTGCCGGCGCCAAGGTGCAATGCGCCCGCTCCAGTACCGGTGTGTGATCCGGAGTGAGCTCCAGCCACTTCGGTAGCATTTCTCGGATAAAAATTCAGCAAAGGTTGCGTGCCTTCAGCGCCTTCCTTGAGACCGAACAAGAGCAAGTTCTTCCTTCTGCCTCGGTTCCCCAAGTCGTCGGTCTTCGTTTCCAACCATGACAGCCTTTTTACAGTTGAAGCCAACTCCAGTCGCACATTCTCAAGTTCTTCCTCAGCCGCCATCACTCGATCCTCTGTTTCTCCGATACGTTTAGTTTGCTCCGACACATCTTGTTTAACTTCAGCCATTTTGACTTCTAGAGTAGTTATAACATTGGTTACCTCACCGAGGCTAGTGTTAATACCATCCAATTTTTGTCCAAACTCGGAGCAGAGCAACTTTAGCTCTTTTAGCACATCCGCTATGTCGGCCATGATGTTAGCCTCTATTTGCTCAGGTGACTGGGCCCCTTTCTTGTTTTGAGCGGTTGATTTTCGTGCCCTGTTGAAAATATCACATTCCTTAGTTGCGTGAGATGAGGACATACTTAATGCCGCGTGGAAGGTTTAAGTTTCAAGCCACTGTCCGGGGATTAAAGGCATTTTTGTGCAGGGTTGATCAGAGCCTCGCCGTTAAGCCGCCATCTTCATCGGATCACGTGACCAACCATTTGCTGAGATATTCTACCTTGAACATGGCTCCAAAAATGACAGCCATAATTTTTGCCTAAAACAAAAGGCAGACCCCATGCACACTAAATCTCAGAAACTACTTGGCCTACAGGCCTCAAACTTCAGATTTGTTGTTCTGAATAGTCTGGGAATATTTGATTAAAATGTGAAGAAAATCTGAGACAAAGTGCATGAGGCCCTCGTTGACTTGACATGGAATGACCCATTTCAGCAACACACAATCCCATTGCAATTATTTCACACACACTGCAGTTAGGCCATAAGTTCCTCTATGATCTTGGCGTAATACTGATTCATCATATCATCATGTAGTGTGCAGCTGGCTTAAGATTTGTTTTGATTCTCTGCATTGCTTTTGCTGTTGTGATTTGTGGGGCACATAAAATGTGCATGAAGCCTTAGTGTTGTCACTTGATTTATTTTCCGTCTTTCTTGTATTTGTAAGAAATGTGGCTAACAGTGGTGCTAGGTCCTGATTTTGTTTATGATGAGCTAAAAGTGTGTGTGTGTGTGTGTGTGTGTGTGAGATTGCAAACCTCAGGAATGCTGTTGAATATTAAAGGCCAAGTAACTTGCTTAATTGTCATTTTCCTCAGAGGCCATGTCACATCTTTGTCTGTTCATCCCTCTGGAAAACTTGCTCTTTCAGTTGGAACAGATAAAACCCTCAGGTAAGCGCCACTGCATTCCTCATTTGAATAAACAAAAATCAATGAGGCAAGTGAATTTATTTACGAGGAATTAATACATTTGCATATGTTATCCTTTTAGAACGTGGAATCTAATTAATGGAAGATCAGCTTTCATCAAAAACATAAAACAGCGTGAGTTATTTATTTATTTGCATGGGATTGTTGAATGATCCCTCCCCCCTCTTTTTTCTTGAGGTGATTTTGTGTTTGTATGGTTGTAATGGCATGAACCTTTATAATCTTTTATCAGCTGCACACCTTGTCAGATGGTCTCCAGATGGTGATAAATATGTGGTGGTCCTAAACGACAAAGTCAACATCTATGATCTGGAGACGGCCTCTGTAACCGGAACAGTTTCAAATCCCAAGCGGATCTCATCCATTAAGTTCCTAAGTGTGAGTTCTCTGGGGGGGAGCTTTAATTTTAGTTGATTGTGATTGTGAAAGATGCTAGCACTCCAGCTAGCACCAGTCAAATGGGATTATCATTACATTTGCCTCTCATATTCTATAGAGGGGGTGTTGTTGAATCACATTCTACCTCTGCTAGTATATGCTAATGACTACTTTAAATATTTTAATGGAATTAAAAAGATATTTGTCATTATTATCACTTTACCGAGGCGTTGCTAGGCCGGTATCGTAGATTTACGTTGATGCTACCTGGCTATACCCGCCCGCTGTGCATAAACAAATGACGTCATAGCGCTTGTGCAGCCCAAGAACTGTCTGCGGGGGTGGGGGGGATGTACTGTCCGCAGAGGAAAAGATGAAAAGGTGAGAAGTGTGTTTTGGTCCCAATATGGATATTCCGGATGATTTTCTCATGGATAGTACGACAAGGAACAGCAGCTAAAGCAGCCAGCTTGATGAGGACGCACTACCGAATTTGGAGAGCAGCACGCGCCAGCCGACACAACAAAAGTTAAAGTGAGCCAACTTGACAGATATTCGCCCGAGTTAGACGAGGGCGAATATCGGTCATTTTGGGCGACTGGGCGTGAACGTCGGGCCTCTGAAAATGCATACCGCCCTCCAAAAGCATGTTATTGTATTATTATCAGCCCTGTTGCTAATATTGACAAATTTTCAAATAAGGTTTAGCACTGTGGCATATTTTATTTTGCATTATTGCATTTTGTTATATTGGGGAGGCGATGGTCTAGTGGTTAAGCGTTGGGGTTGAGACCTGAGGATCCTTGGTTCAAACCCCAGCCTGACCGGGATATCACTAAGGACCCTTGGGCAAGGTCCTTAATCCCCAGTTGCTTTCAGTGTGTAGTAACCGCCTTGCATGGCAGCACCCTGACATCGGTGTGCGAGTGTGTTTGTGTGAATGGGTGAATGTGAGGCGTAATTGTAAAGGTCTTTGAGCGTTTGATGCAGATGGAAAGCGCTATATAAATGCAGTTCATTTACATGTGGAATGTATTGGTAACATAAATGTGCATTTCATTTTTTGCAGTATTAAGACATAGAACATTACACATATTAAACCAGATAGGCTAAAGGAGCGGCTGGTACATTCACTGGAATACTTCAAAACAATATGTCCATGTTAAACTGTGTTAATTCAGGTCTAAAATCTTAGAAACATGTCTGCACTCAGTGCGCTTTGTGTTATCCTTTGTAAAGATTGATGGTACTGGGTTGCTATGTAGGTCACATGACTGTAATGACACGTCGTTTTCCAGAATGGAAAGAAGCAAGTCAAGAAGGGATGTGCATGTAAATAAGAAGTTTCATCACTGATCTGTAGAACGTCCCTTCTTCCTGTCCTAAACTAAATTGTGGAGGTAGGAATAAAGTCACCTTTAAGTGTAAATAATTGCAGTTATCCAATTTTCTTTCAGAGCTCCATCCTGGTTGTTGCAGGAGATGATGAAACCGTGAGGTTATATGACGTAGGAACAGAGAAATGGCTTTGTGAGTTTCAAGCTCATGAAACCAGGTAAATCCATTGTGCTTTACATGCAACAGCCCACCACACTGCGGTGCTGAGGGTCAGGAGGATGTTAGTTTGTGCTGTAACTGATGTTTACACTTTAAAAAAGTGCATTTTGAGAAGAGAACAAATATGTGGAATTTAAAATGGTGTGAAATTCTTACAAACAAACTTATGCTGTAATATCATAATATAATATGTCATTATAGAATTTAAGAATATATATAATATGGACAAACCTACATGCTTTTGGGATTTCAGGGTGAAGTCAGTTGAGAGTTTTAATATGGAGGATTATAGCGTGATTGTGACCGCCTCAAATGATGGATTCATCAAAATGTGGAAGCTGCATCTGAAAGAGGTACATCAGTACGTATTACGCACAATGATATTTATTTACCGAGTAATAAAGGTCTTCATTGGCAAATATAAGTTTACAAAAATCTTTTTGCATACAGTACAAATGTCGAGTATATTGAAGGTTTCAACAAAATGCAAGTTATGCAGATAATCCTGGAAAGCAGAGGACCAAAGACTCACAACCTCATGTTTCAGTTTTATTTTTGTGCTGTTGTCCATCAGCCGCTGGAGTCTCCAACCCTCATAGGGGAAGTGAACACAACAGCCAGACTGACTTGCCTTGCTGTGTGGAAACCATCAGTGCAACAGACGTCTGAGGGTCCATCGGCTGAAGCAACAACATCTGAAGGTGTCATCCTGCAAGCATCGCATGTTTTTAATTTATGAAATGAAATTTACTACAGTGCATCTGGAAAGTATTCACAGCACTTCACATTTTCCACATTTTATTATGTACAGTCTTTTGCAAAAATGGATGAAATTCAATTTTTTTCCCCTCAAACTTCTACACACAGTACCCCATAATGACAATGTGAAAAAGGTTTGTTTGTTTTTAGATTTTTGCAAATTTATTAAAAACTAAAAAATCACATGTACATAAGTCTTCACAGCCTTTGCCATGAAGCTCAAAATTGAACCCAGGTGCATCCTGTTTCCACTGATTATACTTGATATGTTTCTACAGCTTACTTGGAGTCCACCTGGGGTAAATTCAGTTGATTGGACATGATTTGGGAAGGTACACACATGTCTACACATAAGGTCCCACAGTTGACAGTGCATGTCAGAGCACAAACCAAGCATGAAGTCAAAGGAATTGTCTGTTCACCTCCAAGACAGGATTGTCTCAAGGCACAAATCTGGGGAAAGGTACAGAAACATTTTTGCAGCTTTGAAGGTCCCAATGAGCACAGTGGCCTCCATCATCCATAAATGGAAGAGGTTTAGATCCACTAGGAGTCTTCCTAGAGCTGGCCACCTGTCTAAACTGATCAATTGGGAGAGAAGAGCCTTAGTCAGGGACGTGACTAAGAACCCGATGGTCACTCTGTCACAGCTCCAGCATTCCTCTGTGGAGAAAGGAGAAACTTCCAGAAAGACAAGCAGCTCTGCAGCAATCCACCAATCAGGCCTGTATGGTAGAGTGGCCAGACGGAAGCCACTCCTTAGTAAAAGGCAAATGGAGCCCATCTGGAGTTTGCCAAAAGGCACCTGAAGGACTCTCAGAGCATGAGAAACAAAATTCTGTGGTCTGATGAGACGATTGAACTCTTTGGCATGAATGCCATGACACCCTGGATGAAACCATCCTCCATCAGTTCATCTTTTAGCAGGACAATTTAATTTAACCTTTATTTAACCAGGTTAGTGCCATTGAGATCAAGATCTCTTTTACAAGGGAGACCTGGACAATTATAAAGTTTCCTGCATGTCGTTAAATACGGGAGGAAATGGGAGCTCCCGGAGGAAACCCACGCAATCATGGGAAGAACATGCAAACTCCACACAGAAAGCCCACAGGTGGGAATCGATCCCATGACCTTCTTGTTGTGAGGCAGCAGTGCTAACCACTATTCCACCGTGCTGCCCAATGACCCTAAGCACACAGCCATGATATCAAAGGAGTCAGAATTGAGGGAAAGATGAATGCAGCAGTGTACAGAGACATCCTGGATGAAAACCTGCTCCAGAGTGCTCTTGACCTCAGAACAGGGCGCCAGTTCATCTTTCTGCAGGACAATGACCCTAAACACACAGCCAAGACATCAAAGGAGTGACTTCAGGACAACTCTGTGAATGTCCTTGAGTGGCCCACCCAGAGCTCAGATATGAATCTGATTGAACATATCTGGAGAGATCTGAAAATGGCTATGTACCGACGCTCCTCATCCAACCTGATGGAGCTTGAGAAGTGCTGCAAAGAGGAATGGGCAAAACTGCCCAAAGATAAGGGCAACAAGCTTGTGGCATCATATTAAAAAAAAAAACTTGAGGCTCTAACTGCTGCCAAAGGTGCATCAATAAAGTATTGAGTAAAGGGTGTGAATACTTAAGTACGTGTGATTTCTTAGTTTTTATTTTTTAATAAATTTGCAAAAGTAAAAAAAAAAAAAACGAAAAACTTTCATGCTGTTATTATGGGGTGTGGTGAGTAGAATTTTGAGTGGAAAAAATGAATTTACTCCATTTTGGAATAAGGCTGTAACATAAAATGTGGAAAAGTGAAGCGCAGTGAATACTTTCCCAATGCACGCTCAGCCTTCGGAGCCACATTGACTTGCCCCCCCCGTTGCCGTGTTCATGTAACATGGCTTCCTGTGTTCATGTAACATGGCTTCCCGTTTGCTTCTGTCCACAGAACTCGCCCTGGAGCTCCGGAAGACGAAGCGGCTTCAGTTCACAACAGAAGAAGTCATTATGGAAGATGAAAGCAAATCCAAAAAGAAGAAAAAAGATGGTGGAAAATAAAGCAGCAATAAAAGCAGCAATAAAAAATTTTAAACAGATATCTGGTCTTAATTTATATATTGTGGATTTGCACATAGTTATCAGAGGGAGGTGATAAAATCCAACTTTTAGATGGATTTTGTTTGCTACATGACAGTTTTAGTGTGTGTGTGTGTGTGTGTGTGTGTGTGTGTGTGTGTGTGTGTGTGTGTGTGTGTGTGTGTGAGAGAGAGACAGACAGACCATATAAGGGACGTATTTGTTCTGTAGTACTATTGGAGAGGCTCGAAAAGGCGTTGCCTGTTAATTTTGTTAAATAAGTTTAGTGCTTTTATTTTGAAATTCTGGAAAGTGACCTCGGAAAAGAAACATTCCAGTGTGAAAAAAGTTGCGTACCTCAAACAGATGACAGGTGGCTGCAGTGAAGTTGTATTAAGCAGTTTTATATCAGCAGCAGGCAAGTTTCCCCTCATGGCTGTAGACTGGATCGGGTTCAGTTACGCTGCTTTGGTGTCAGCTGGAGGAGTTATGGGCTATGTGAAAGCTGGTAAGAGTAACACAAGTGTAACTTTATTTAAATCATTATTAATCCCTAAAGATAACTGACGTCACTTCGATAGTAGTCCCAGCAGCTATTATAAAATTTGAAACGTCAAGATTAATGTCCCAACAATCAGGAGAGATAACGTTTGGGTTTGGACTCCATTGACCAGAATGCAACGCAGCCACAAACGCCCCCCTGTAAGCATGGAATGTATATATCGTGAGCACAGACTACGACCACGGCAGTGAAAGATGTTGGGAGGCATTATGGGATATGTAGTAAATTGTTTTATGAAACGCAATTTTCAATTTAATTAGCTTAAATGCGCCAAATCACAGCAAAGCCGTCTCAAGGTACCTTACATGAAACAATTCAACATAAAATTTAAATGAATAATTAAAAATGAATATGAAAAAATTCAAATACATGATTAAGAACAGAAGTAAAAGAATAAAACATATAAAAACTATTCATAAGAAAGAATAAAAAAGTCCACGGACTCCGACTGCTACACGGTTGCAGGAAGACTGTTCCACAGGGTGGGTGCACTATGAGAAAAGGCTCTTTGACCTGCTGACTACTTCTTCACCCTGGGAACACACAGAAGTCCCGCATCCTGTGACCGCAAAGCCCAGGCCAGCACGTACGTTCCACCAGATCAGCCAAATAAGATAGCGCCAGTCCATGAACAACCTTATAAGTCAATAACAAAACCTTAAAATCTGCTCTCACAGAGACGGAGCCAAAAGATGCCAAAATGGGTGTGATATGTTCAGACCTTCTGCTACGTGTCAGAAGTCTGGCGGCAGCGTTCTGAACCATAGCTGAAGACCCCTGATGCTGGACTGCGGTAACCCTGAAAATAGAATATTACAATAATGTAGTCTAGAAGAAACAAAACCATGAATCAGGGTCTCAACATCAGTCATAGACAGGATGGGGCAGATCCTCGCTATATTTTGCAGGTGGAAAAAAGCAGTCCTAGTAACATCCCTGATGTGGAGGTCAATAGACAATGTGGGATCAAAAATTACCCAAAGGTTCCTCATTTTGTCCATATGATGTATGACACATGAACCCAGGCCAAGCACCAGCTGGTCAAACTGATGCCGATGTCTCGCTGGACCAATAACCATCATTTCATTCTTATCAGAGTTTAAAAGTAGGAAGTTACTACACATCCAATTTCTCACTGATAGAAGACAGTCCTCCAGGGATTTTATGGGAGTGAGATTTCCCACAGTTATCAGCATGTACAACTGAGTATCATCAGCGTAACAATGAAAGGCAATCCCAAAACTCCGCAGTATACGCGGAGGGGTGTCACATACAGGGTGAAAAGCAAGGGGCCTAAAACGGATCCCTGTGGAATCCCAAATCTCATATCACCAAGGTCAGAGGTAGTGACATACAAGACACATTGAGAATGACTGGACAGCTATGACGTCAACCACACAAGGGTACTTCCAGTAATCCCAAAAAGATTATCCAACCTGTCGAGCAAAATATGATGAGAAAAAAAAAAATCACAATGTGTATATTGTGGCAATGATTGTTTATATATTGATTATTTCTACAATAGCTATAATATATTAAATACTTTCACAGTTTTGCCATAACTCTCAAACTTCTACAAATCAATATTTTTGACCAAATGAAAGTCAGTTTTCTTAAACAATTTGCTTCTCTGTAATATAAATATTACAAAGTGCTGTTGTATTGAATATGATTCTTTTTCTGATTTTGCAGTTTTAACTGTATTAATGCAGCAGATACATACTGTAATTTTATAAAGTTTGTGATTTTATTTTATTTTCATCAGTTGTACACCGGTGTTTTTAACTACCATATTTTGACTTCAGTGTTTTTATTGTGCATCTGGAGGACCACACAAATGTTTTTTTTGTGTGTTATACTCTGTGTATGCTTATATGTATTTTATTGCTAAATAAAATTGTATTCCATTTAACCAGGTTAAATCAGTTTTATGGGCGGCACCACCGCCTTAGTGGTTAGTACTGTTGCCTCCCACTGAGGAACTCCTCGGATCGCTTTCCTACTAACCTCTGGGATAAGGTCAGGCTCCCGTGACCCTTAACTGGTATAAGCGAGTATAGAGAATGAATGAAGTAATTTTTAAAACTGTTTGCCATTTTTTTGGAGCTGTTTAAAGCCTGTTTGGGAATATTTGGTTAAGAATGCATATTTAAACAGCAAGCATTTTAAACCATAATGTCTCAATAATCCTTGACTAACACACAACTGTTCTACCATGTTTAATCCACAAATTGTTCTCGTTAGACACATGACATTGACTTTTACCTTTCAAGGTCACCCAAGGACAAAGGTCACATGACCAATGGGAAGGTAATGGACACAGGACCAAAAACAGCTCCACATGCACCAACTTGTGGGGTGTAAAAATCCCAAATTATTGAAAAGGTTATTTCCTCCTCAGCACGCCAAGATTTTTCTGCAGAATGATTGATTGATTGTGCCATCTTTAATTGTATATGCTGTATCAATAAATTGTCGAAATGCAGTTGTGATCTGAGAGGAATCCTGTGTGTACTGGTATCTGATCAAGATTGAAACCTGCTGACGTTTCCGCCATAGGGAGCGTGGCGTCTCTGTGGGCAGGACTCCTCTTTGGACTGATGGCTGCACTTGGTTCTTATCTGCTTTCTCAAAATGCCAAGAATGTCTGGCTTTTACTAGGTGAGCAAGTTTCACTTGTTGGCTTGTGTCATTCCGATGTCTGCTTTTATGAACACCTCGCATTAACTGTTGACTTTAACTGAGGACATTCAGGCACCTCTGGAACATTGGCAGTTGTGATGGGGATGAGATTTATCAGCTCCTGGAAGTTCATGCCCTCTGGTTTAATGACTCTGGCAAGGTTTGTGAACGCACTTCATGTGACAATTTCAGGGATATTCAACAAAAGGCAGATCTCTGTGATTAAACTCCTGTGTGATTATTATCACATTTCAGTCCCTTGTTGACACTGTCCTAATATAAATGTTGGTTTTGCTTTTCAGTGTACTGATGTTGCTGAAGATCACCAGCGGAATGAAAAAGAAACCCAATGGGCCTTGAAATACACATCTACCTCATCAGTTAGTTTATTAAAAACAGAAAAACTGATGGGAAATTAAAGTTGCAATGCCGCATAGTGTACATTCCCCAGCTTTTTTTAAATGAACTGATTATGACTAAAACTGCAAGATCAAAAGGTAAATGTCAGTGACCTCACCTGTGTGAAGCGCTTTGAGGCAACTCTGTTGTGATTTGGCGCTATATAAATGAAAATAAATTGAAATTCAATGCCAAGGAAATAGGTAATCTTAAAATTTGTTTTGGACATTTGAGAATCTCTTACAACTTATCAGGCTCATCTTTTTGTCTCTATTTTCAACTGTGCTCTGCCATGAAAGCATATGGAGTACCATGGACTATGTCACTTACCACCCATATCTTATACTTTGTTGTGGGAAAGTGGTCACAAAAGATGTGTGTTCTCTCAATTATATTCACTCCTCAGTGATAATTCATACAAAGAACTCTCCATCACACAAGTTTGGACTAAGGACCTGGAATATTGCATTGATGGGAACCTTCTTGACTGGGACCTGCTGCATATGGTCCTCCATTGTACTTACCTCTAAAAATCCAGACCACCAGCAGATACATTTCAATTCCATTCACAGGACTTATGTCATTCCAAGGAAAGCCTATTTCATGAAACCTTTAACATGACCAAAAAGCACATTGTGCCCAGATAACCTCTTAGGTTCATTTAAGTATTTGTAGAGAGGTGAAATTTTTGTGGAGGGAATGGTATGTGCCATGATGTCTGACATTTTGGGCTTAACTGTGCCGTGTTCCCCCATACTGTTACTTTTGAGTGAGACCACCTCACTGAAATTAACAGGTGCAAAAAGACAGACCCTGTCAGGTATCACTTCAGCCAAAAAGATGCTGGCTGTCCACTGGAAAGCACCTCAAACATTCGCCAAAACTCAGTGGATCAACACATATATTGACATGTAGAAATTGAGTCAGACATAATAAAGAGAGATGATTTCTACAGTCAAACATGCACTGCGTGTCCTTTATTCACACAAAAGTAAAAACTCAAAACTTTCCAAGCACACAAACGTATATAAGGCTCGGCTTGGCTTCATACCCCGCAGGGGGCTTGATAGTCAAACACAAAGGGCCGGGCTGGCTGATTACATAAATAGCTGGTGCAAACTGTTGTCTGTGCTTAGCACAATGCAGTGAGTGATCAAAGTTTGCATACACATTATCAAGACATTTTTGGAAACAATCAATATGACAATAATCAGATGTGTGCCTTGGTTCATTAACATGCCAGGTGAGGAGCGCACTGTAACCTTGAGTGGCAGACATTTATGTGCAAACAGGTTTAACATATGCAGGTTTGGTTCATCAATGTGTAAGGCAGGAAACACAATGTTAGTAGCTGACATTTACGTGCAAACAGTTTTAACCTAGAGTGGGACATTGGTGTGGTGAATTATGTCCGAACAACACCTTGCGTGTGCACATGTGTGTGCATGCTACAGACGTCGTTAATATGGAATTATCAGTAGCAAGAATGTGTGATGCTGAAGCTAGTACCATTTCGACATGGCAAGAAATGGCCACAAAGATAAAGGAATATCTGTAACTTATGTAGATGATATTTAATATGGTCGTATCAAGGAATTGGTTCAAGATATGTCTATGATGATTACTATTAAATGCTAATGTTATCATATATCATCTTTCTATTCCACGTCCCAACAGAAGGGGCTGTGAGCGCGGACCGGGCCGCTGGGCCACCCGCCCTCGACCGCCACCCAATCCTCTCTGCACCCGACACCCATGGCCCCCTCTGCAGGTGGTGAACCCACAGGAGGGCGGGCCCACGTCGCTCTTTCGGGCTGAGCCTGGCCGGGCCCCATGGGCTAAGGCCCGACCACCAGGCGCTCACGCGCAAGCCCCAACCCCAGGCCTGGCTCCAGGGTGGGGCCCCGGCTCCGCCATACTGGGCGACATCTCGGTCCTTGATTTTTTACTGCTCATAGGAGCTTCTGACATTTTGGGCTTAACTGTGCCATGTTCCCCCAAGTGGAGGAGTTTAAGTATCTCGGGGTCTTGTTCACAAGTGAGGGACAGATGGAGCATGAGATCGACAGACGGATCGGTGCAGCATCTGCAGTGATGCGGACGCTGTATTGGACCGTCATGGTGAAGAGAGAGCTGAGTAGGGGGGCAAAGCTCTCGATTTACCGATAGATCTACGTTCCGATCCTCACCTATGGTCATGAGATTTGGCTCATGACCGAAAGAACGAGATCGCGAGTACAAGCGGCCGAGATGAGTTTCCTCCGCAGGGTGGCTGGGCACTTCCTTAGAGATAGGGTGAGGAGCTCAGAGTCAAGTTACTGCTCCTCCACGTCGAAAGGAGCCAGTTGAGCTGGCTCGGGCATCTTTTCCGGATGCCCCCTGGACGCCTCGCTGGAGAGGTGTTCCGGGCACGTCCCATCTGGAGGACGCCCCGGGGAAGACCCAGGACACGCTGGAGGGACGACGTCTCTCGGCTGGCTTGGGAACGCCTTGGGGTTCCCCCGGAGGAGCTGGGGGAGGTGTGTGTGGATTGGGAGGTCTGGGCGGCTTTGCTTGAGCTGCTGCCCCCGTGACCTGACACCGGATAAGCGGAAGAAAATGGATGGATGGATGGATGGATCTTTCTATTGGTCACATGACCTACAACCTGCAAAGGTGAAACTCAACGTCAATTTTGGAGATGTCAAAACCACACAGGACCATATGTTATGGTATCAGTGAATCACAAGAATTAATTTGCATGAATCAAAGTAACATTGTTTAATTGACAACTTTGACTGATTACTCTCTCCATCTTTTCCTCACATTTATTTATGTTGCATTTTCTGTCTTGCTAATGGACACTTCAGAAGGGGAATGAACCCACCAGCCTGGGGTTGGGGTTATGGTGTGATAGTTAAAATGACGAAAATATCTGTCGGTGCCTTCACCTGTATAATGTTAAACTGGTGGCCTAAGTTTGGTGATGTAATAAAACTAAAATATTGAGACTAAATCTGACCTGCTTTACTATCTGCACATTTTTTTTACAAGTTTGCCATCTAGTGGCTTACTTCCTATTCTGCATCTTTTGTGAAATGTGGCAAAATACAAAATGTTATGCTGAACATTATTCAGTTGTACACATCACACAGGAGCCCTTGCCAGTTAAGATTATATTCTACACCTAAACAAAACAACACTGTGTTATAGAATTGTGCATAAATTAGAAATGTGAAAAGCTAAAAACCACCATTGTACGTTTGCCTGCTTTTGAATCATGATTGTTATAACACTGAAACTGCAGGTTGTTGAGTTAACATGACCCCGTGAGGACCAGCAATGTGACCCACATGCATCCTGGGTAGATCATAAAATAAATCACCTTGATTTAAAAATCTGAATTGAAAGGCTGATACCAGTGAATATGTGTTATGTGAATTATGTATGATGGTTTCTTATTTGTTATGAGACCTTTCAAGTTGCTATGTATCATATTGAAATCTTAATTTGTATTTGATGTTTTTGAGTTTTATTGTTGAAATGTTGTAACCTTTGATGTGTGCTTTTATGTACATTTTTTGTACACTTTTATCACATAAATAAAATGAATTATGAATTTTGAGTCAGCACTAAACATGTCCCTGAAAATTGAAGTTTTTGTAATAATAAATAAATGAATATCTTTTAACGGGTGAGCAGTGTGCTTATTTAAAATAAAAAATGTTACTATTTAATAATAAATAAATAAATAAATATCTTTTAACAGGTGAGCAGTGTGTTTATTTAAAATAATACATGTTGCTATTTAATAACAACAATAACAATATTTTTTAACAGGTGAGCAGTGTGTTTATTTACAAGAATAAATGTTACTATTTAATAATAATGATAATATAATATATTTTAACAGGTGGGCAGTGTGTTTTTAAAATAAATATTACTATTTAACATAAATGTGAGGAAAAGATGGAGAGAGTAATCAAAGTTGTCAATTAAACAATGTCACTTTGATTCATGCAAATTAATTCTTGTGATTCACTGATACCATAACATATGGTCCTGTGTGGTTTTGACATCTCCAAAATGGACGTTGAGTTTCACCTTTGCAGGTTGTAGATCATGTGACCAATAGAAAGATCCATCCATCTATTTTCTTCCGCTTTATCCGGAGTCGGGTCGCGGGGGCAGCAGCTCAAGCAAAGCCGCCCAGACCTCCCGATCCACACACTCCTCTCCCACCTCCTCCGGGGGAACCCCAAGGCGTTCCCAAGCCAGCCGAGAGATGTAGTCCCCTCCAGCGTGTCCTGGGTCTTCCCCGGGGCCTCCTTCCAATGGGATGTGCCCGGAACACCTCTCCAGCGAGGCGTCCGGGGGCATCCGGAAAAGATGCCCGAGCCACCTCAACTGACTCCTTTCGACGTGGAGGAGCAGCAGCTTGACTCCGAGCTCCTCCCGAGTGACCGAGCTCCTCACCCTATCTCTAAGGGAGCGCCCAGCCACCCTGCGGAGGAAACTCATCTCGGCCGTTTGTACTCGCGATCTCGTTCTTTCGGTCATGAGCCAAATCTCATGACCATAGGTGAGGATCGGAATGTAGATCGATCGGTAAATCAAGAGCTTTGCCCCCCTACTCAGCTCTCTCTTCACCACGACGGTCCGATACAGCGACCGCATCACTGCAGATGCTGCACCGATCCGTCTATCGATCTCACGCTCCATCCGTCCCTCACTGGTGAACAAGACCCCGACATACTTAAACTCCTCCACTTGAGGTAAGGACACTCCACTGACCTGAAGAGGGCAAAGCACCTTTTTCCGGTCGAGAACCATGGCCTCGGATTTGGAGGTGCTGATTTTCATCCCAGACGCGTCACACTTGGCTGCAAACCGCCCCTGTGCGCGCTGAAGGTCCTGATTTGAGGAAGCCAACAGAACCACATCGTCCGCAAACAGCAGCGTCGAGATTCTGTGGTTCCCAAACTGGACCCCCTCTACACCCTGGCTGCGCCTAGAAATTCTGTCCATAAAAATAATGAACAGAACCGGTGACAAAGGGCAGCCCTGGTGGAGGCCAACATGCACTGGAAACAGGTTTGTCTTACTACTGGCAATGCGAACTAAGCTCCTGCTGTGGTCGTACAGGGACCGGATAGCCTTTAGCAAAGGACCCCGGACCCCGTACTCCCGGAGCACTCCCCACAGGGTGCCCCGAGGTACATGGTCGAACGCCTTCTCCAGATCCACAAAACACGTGGACTGATTGGGCGAACTCCCATGAACCCTCGAGCACCCGATGGAGTGTGTAGAGCTGGTCCAGTGTGCCGCGACCAGGACGAAAACCACACTGCTGCTCCTGAATCCGAGGTTCGACCATCGGTCGAATTCTCCTCTCCAGTACTCTGGAATACACCTTACCGGGGAGGCTGAGGAGTGTGATCCCCCTATAGTTGGAACACACCCTCCGGTCCCCCTTCTTAAACAGAGGGACCACCACCCCGGTCTGCCAATCCAGAGGCACTGTCCCCGATCGCCACGCGATGTTGCAGAGGCGTGTCAGCCAAGACAGTCCCACAACATCCAGAGACTTAAGGTACTCAGGACGGATTTCATCCACCCCAGGAGCCCTGCCACCGAGGAGCTTTCTAACCACCTCGTTGACTTCGGCCTCTGAGTCCCCAGTCTCTGCTTCTTCTTCGGAAGACGTGACGATGGGATTGAGGAGATCCTCGAAGTACTCCTTCCACCGCCCGAGAACATCCCCAGTCAGGGTCAACAGCTCCCCACCCGCACCGTAAACAGTGCTGGCAGAGAGCTGCTTCTGCCTCCTGAGGCGTCGGACGGTTTGCCAGAATCTCTTCAAGGCTGACCGATAGTCCTCCTCCATGGCCTCCCCGAACTCCTCCCAAACCCGAGTTTTTGCCTCTGCGACCACACGGGCTGTGGCACGCTTGGCCTGCCGGTACTTGTCAGCTGCCTCTGGGGTCCCACCTACCAACAAAGATAAGTAGGACTCCTTCTTCAGCTTGACGTCATCCCTTACTTCTGGTGTCCACCACCGAGTTCGGGGATTGCCGCCGCAACAGGCACCAGAGACCTTGTGACCACAGCTACGAGTGACCGCATCGACAATGGAGGTGGAGAACATGGTCCACTCGGACTACATGTCTCCATCCTCCCCCGGGATCTGGGAGAAGCTCTCCCGGAGGTGTGAGTTGAAAACCTCGCTGACAAAGGGTTCCGCCAGTCGTTCCCAGCAGACCCTCACAATATGTTTGGGCCTGCCAGGTCTGACCGGCTTCCTCCCCTCCCAGCGGATCCAACTCACCACCAGGTGGTGATCGGTCGACAGCTCTGCCCCTCTCTTCACTCGAGTGTACGAGACACGTGGCCGAAGGTCAGATGATACAACTACAAAGTCGATCATCGACCTCCGGCTCAGGGTGTCCTGGTGCCACGTGCACTTATGGACACCCTTGTGGTCGAACATGGTGTTCGTGATGGACAAACTGTGACTAGCACAGAAGTCCAACAACTGAACACCACTCGGGTTCAGATTGGGGAGGCTGTGCTTCCCGATCACCCCCCTCCAGGTCTCACTGTCGCCGCCCACGTGAGCGTTGAAATCCCCCAGGAGAACAATGGAGTCCCCAGTCCGAGCGCTATCTAGTACCCCTCCCCTATAATAAAAATAATATTGATAATGATAATAAATATCTTAACAGGTGAGCAGTCTGTTCATTTACAAGAATAAATGTTACTATTTAATAATAAATAAATATCTTTTAACAGGTAAGCAGGGTGTTTATTTAAAATAATACATGTTGCTAGTTAATAACAACAATAATAATAATATCTCTTAACAGGTGAGCAGTGTGTTTATTTACAAGAATAAATGTTACTATTTAATAATAATGATAATAATGTTTTTTAAAAGGTGGTTAGTGTGTTTTTAAAATAATATTACTATTTAATAATAATAAATATCTTTTAACATGTGAGCAGTGCGATTTTTAAATAATAAATGTTACTATTTAATAATAATAATAATAATAATAATAATCTTTTAACAGGTGAGCAGTCTGTTTATTTACAAGAATAAATGTTACCATTTAATAATAGGAAATAATAATAAATAAAACGTTTTAACAGGTGGGCGGTGTATTTTTTAAACAATAAATACTACTATTTAATAATAATAATAACGTTATTATTATTATTAAATAAATTAATAGAAACTGCTCAGATATGAAGTGTGAGGAATGAACATCATGACTCGTGTTCTGGAAATGGCCATACATATCCTCGTATATGACACGTCACGTAATACGTCTAATAACTGCGCAGGCAAATTGTTGACGGCCTGGAGTAGCGCCCAACTTGCTCAGTGCGTTTGTCTCGGCCTGTGTTTTTTTTAGTTACTTACGGTAAGGTGGACCCTCAGAAGCGTCCACTCAGGGATCAGGTGATCCACCACCAACGACACGGAGGCTCACTGGAGAAAATGCAAAATGATTTATAGCAAATGTCGGGGGATAATTCATTTGTATTTTCAGCTCCAATTTGGACATAAATCGCTAGAGGTCCAATGTAACGATGACGCGTTAGGACTGGTAGCTTAGCGGTGTTTTTATTTTATTATTATTTTTTTAATTTATGAAATATCACATTGACGGATTGGTTTCATCATGGGGCTGTGCTACAGTTTGCGTCCCCGGCTCTTCGGGGATCTGAGCGGGTCTATCTCAAACGCTACCTCGGACTCGGACCAGCCTCCGGACGCCGTCGTGCCAACCCGCTACGGGGGAGCTCGCCAAGAGGACACTGGGGACAGCGGCGGCCCGGTCCACCCCGGGGACCTGTCCAGGCTCCCGGCTGGGGAGAACCGCCGTGGAGACACCAGCACAGACGGCGTGCTTATACAAAACGGAGGCGGCGGCGGAGGAGGAGGCAGAGAAGCAGGTAGCGGTAAGGGCACAGGGAAGGACCGCGGCCGACGCTTACAGCTGCTACAAAAGACAAGCGCCCATAAGCAGAAAAACTGGGACAAACTGCTGGTTGAGGAAAAGGAGGCCGAAAAGGAGGCGAAGAAAGTCAGTAAGAACATTGACAGGGCGCTGAAGGAGCTGAAACGGGAGTATAAACAGACGCATCGACTGCTGCTGCTCGGTAGGTTTACTACCTTTTTCTACTACGGTTTTATTATGAGAAACCAAAACGTCTTCTGTTTTGCTGCGACGAGGCCTGTGCTCCTGTCACATCTGGTACTTCCTCTGCCGCTGCCAATGACAAAACAACCGAGAGCGGCGTCACACGCACATACCACATTTTAAAGTACGACTTAAAATAAAGCGCACTCAGTGGTCACTGAAATGTGTAGTATATAGTACTACTACAGTAGCGTATATTACCGTAGTTTGAGTCACATTTTGTATACTTTTTTTTAAAAGGTGTATAGTGTTCACAGACTGTATATATGTCTATTGTATATATAAACCAGCAGTGGTGGCACTACAGGTTTTAGACTTGGTGGGCTTTTACTGCTGATATTTGTGACCGACAGAGGCCACCACATTTATGAAATATAACGTAATGCTAAAATACTCTCGGCTGTATGAATATTGTCTTCTTTATAATTTACAGTTGTTTAATTCGCCCTATTGACATATCCCATAATCCCTTGCGTGCCAGAGAGTCGCTGCATTCAAACAACATAGAGAATCCACATGATGACAATTGTAAATGAATATTATACTACAAAAATGTAATTTTTTATGCTTTTCATCACATTAATAAGAAACTGCATGCATGATACCCTGAAAACTTGCTAAAACAATTATAACAAATAATCCGTGTCTGCTACGTTTAATCTGCGTGGAATTTAATAAACGCAAACTGAATTTCAGACATATTATATATATTAGTCTGGAACAAAGAGGACAAACAGTGTTATAAAGAACAATAATAAAGCTGTTAAAGAGCAAACTTCACTTTCCCCCAGAACGACATGATCAGGAAGCGAGCGTAGCTCACAGCAGCTCCCATTGAAAATAATGGAGAGACACCCTGTGATTCTCGCATGTTTACATAAAACATACGCAATAACAACGTCTATAAACCCAGAGAATATATTCATGAGAGTTTTAGGCACAATATAAAAATAGTTTTATGTTGCAATGTTAATGGTGTTGTCCATGTGGAGCGGTTAAAGCACCTCGCTCAGAGTGTCTCAGTGCAGTTCTCAATGTTACTGAGATCTCACAGCGCGGCGAACTCTCCAAAGTTTTGCGGGATTTGAAACGTCAATAGGGCAAATTGTTATCTCAGTGCAAACTATCTATCTGTCTATTTGTCCATTTATATAAAATTATTCATTTATTATTATTTACATTATTATTAAGATCTTGTTGTCTTATGTACAATTTGTACATGTTCAATCAAACCCCTTTATTTTGTCACATGATAATTTCACAAGGACCACAATGGAAATAAGTGTTTATGCGTTATTGTGTTATCAGTGTATAGTTGATACATTCACCTCTGTATGTTTATATTGATGTTGCAGAATAAACTCAATCAATCAATCATAAACAATATTTAATTTATGTTTTAACGGCATCTGCAGGAGGGCATACAGGTGCGCATACATGAGCTTTTCAAAAGGGGGGAAGTTAACTTTGACCGTGTGTGATGTGCGTACACGCTAATGTCCATGAGATGTCTTGTAAATCATTCCAGAGGTGTTATCAGGTTACAAAAACAGCATTTTAAGTTTTAGAAATGTTTATTTCTTGCTAGCTTTTATGTAATATATGAGAGACCAGCCAGTGATGTCATAGTGCCACTCTACTCTGATTGGTTCTCACCCCTAGGGTTGCGTATCGAGAACCGGTTATTTTCGGGTATCGTTAAGAATTGATTCGATCCACTGACATCAGTAGCCTTTTTGCTTAACGATTCCCTTATCGGTCATTCAGAGCGGCCATTGTTTTTGAGGGTGTTTGTCTGGAAAATGATCATTTCTCTACGTTGATTACAGCGGCTCTGTAATCAACTGCGTCTGCAGCTGGACTCCAGTTTGAAGCGTGAACCCATGAAGCAGTGCTTTGATCCGCTGGCTTGTTGGTTCTTTGATTCACTGCTGTTTAGAAGCGGCAACTCCGCTTCTTAACCTCTCTCAAAGCCATTAAAATATGTCAATCGTGAGTCTCTTTTGTCTGGATTAAAGTCACTAACTGGGACTCTTGTCTTGTTGTGAGAAAGAGACGAGAATTGTCCTCCATTCCGTTCGCACAGCTCCAAACGCTGTGTGGCTCTCTGTCGAGATAGAGTCCAGTCAGAATTAATAACTTCAAAATGAATTGCTGCTTTAAATAAAATGAGACCTCTTTCCAAACGCTGTAATACAGACAATAAACTACAATCGACTAAAGTGTTTTTTTCCTCCCAAAATGAGGCATCTTGCATTCTTTATGAATTACATCCTGACATGCAGCACAGTTGGCTGCAAGAGCTCAGCTCAGATGTATGGAAAGACATTCATGCCAATAATATCTGAAAGGAAATGCTTTTGACAAAAACTACAGATTTTGTTTATTTCTATTTATGTCCAGAGATCAAGGATCCACCATGTAGAGTGTATTATGTCTAGAGTTTAAGGATCCAGTGACCAATACACAGTCAGTACACAGATAATTCACAAGAGGTATCGATAAGGGAACCGATAAGGAATTGTATCGATAAGCGAAATCGATAGTTGTATCGATATTGATAAAATCTTATCAATACCCATCCCTACTCACCCCCCCCCCCCCCAAAAAAAGGATTTCCATGATTCATAGCATAAGAATAGGAAACAGAATGTGACTTTTTAACCTCTTAAAATCAGTCAAGGTTAGCCATCTTTAAACTTCTCCAAGTACTGTGTCCCAAGAATGTTCCATGTGAATTTGAATACCTTGGCAGTACTAGGACTGCTGAGCACAGACAGGTGGACAGACAGGTGGACAGACAGGTGGGTGGACGAACGGACGCAAGGCCTTTGCTATACCCGATGGCCATATTTTGATGACCTTGGGTAAAAAATGAAAGGCATCACTAGAGGGCTGATGCTTACCCTGCAACCTATATATACACACACACACACACACACACACACACACACACACACACACACACACACACACACACACACACACACACACACACACACACACCACTGTAAATATACATAGGCCTCTAATGTTTTTTTTTTTACTCTGTATGACTTCATCATGTATAACATCAATATTAAGTAATTCATATAAAATCAATCACAAATATTTTGCAGATATGACTTTAGATCATCCATCTAGATGGTTTAACCATGTTTTCCTTGACTTTTGACTTTTGACCAAACTACTTCAAAACTTAATCACCTCTAAATATATGTCCAAGTAATATGCATATGTTGCAGACATGAATGAGCGAAGCTCGTCAGCATCTCACCATGTCATTTAGGTCCTTCAGACTTTATTTTGAGTAAATCCTTCAAGGGAGCATTAGCATGGCAAAAAAAACCTTTCAGCTTTCAGCAGACCCCCCCGCCTTTTTAAGCATTTTCCTTATTTTGCCTTTCAGCTTCTGGAGGGGCTCTGCCCTCATAGTCCCCACCTTTTTAAGCATTTTTCTTTATTTGCCTCTCACATGCCTGGAAAAGCTCCTCGCCATCTAACCATGTCCATTAGGTCCTTCAGACTTTTTCAGTAAATGGTTCTTGGGAGCATGGGCATGACTAATGCTGCGTTCACACCGGGCGCGATGTGAGCGACAGCAGCGACAGCAGCGACAGGTTGCCATGTAATCCCTATGTAACGACGCGTTTTGGCGCCAAGTCACGCAGCGTGACGCGATGGATGCGAATGAAGCGATGCGAGTGAAGCGATTTTGAGCGATTGGCGCGTTTGTGGCGCGATATTGCGTCGCATCACGTCGCGTTGTCCTCCTCCCCAAGTTGAAAAATCTGAACTTTTTCGTCTCATCGCGTCGCGATGACCAATCAGGGACTGAATATGTAGTGACGTGGAGATGTCTGGAGTTTGACTGAAGATGTGAACATGTCCTGTATCTGGTAGCAGCCTGTGAGCAGGACTTATGTCTCTTTTGTCCTTTATTTCACAATTGTGACAGAGTTTTTGGAGCGAGCAGCAGCCCTGCAGCAGTGGAAGCGGCGTTTCTTTTTCTTTCTCTTCTACATGCTCGCGCGAGCGAATCGTCCATGGAGATTATTTTACTTATTAACTACACAGATGTATAATAAAACAAATGGTGACTGGTTTCTAAACACAATTATGACAGTTTTTTGGGAAAGAGCGAGGAGCAGCCCTGCAGCAAGCAGCGGAGTTTCTTCTTTTTTTCTATTTACGTGCGCGTGCGAGCGAATCGTCCGTGGAGATTATTTTACTTATTAACTACACAGATGTATAATAAAACAAGTGGTGACTGGTTTCTAAACACAATTATGACAGAGTTTTTGGGGGAAGAGCGAGCAGCAGCCCCACAGCAGGCAGCAGAGTTTCTTTTTTTTTTTTTTTTATTGTTTACATGTGCGCGCGTGAACGGGACAGGAGGTCCTCAAACTGGGTCCTGCAGAGGTGGAAAGACCGCTGAAAGCAGCCGTCATCCAGACGCAGCTACTGCAGCAAATAATGATACTCCCTGAATTGGGAACGTCTCATGACGTTTGTCAGCTTTCCACAACAACTCACTCCGTGTGATCAAGGTCCGTCATGTTAACTTGACTGACATCCGGAGCCGGCAAGCGGAGTGGAAGCTCCTCCTAGACGCAGCGGGGCGAATTTTCGCAGCAAAAGCAACGCGACACACCGGGCGATGGTGGTGCATCCGTCGCCATGCAACCCCCGCGGATTTGTAGCGTCTGATCACGCCCGGTGTGAACGCGGCATAAAATCTTGCAGCTCAGACCCCCCTGCCTTTTTAATAATTTTCCTTATTTTGCCCTTCAGCTTCTGGGGGGGGCTCTGCTCCCCATACTTCCCACCTTTTTAAGCATTTTTCTTTTTTGCTTTTCAGCTGACCCCCTAATTACAGCCCTCTTAACCCCCTGTCACTTTAAGCATTTTTTTATGTAGATGCAAATTAATACTCAAAGTTTTCAGCTAGTTGACAGCAGGGCTGTACGGCCAAATTACCGTATCTCAATATTGTCATGTAAATGTCACTTATATACATGTTATCCATATTCTTGAGCCGCTTAGGTGGGTAGGGAGAGTTCCCATGGGATAAAAAAGCTTTTCAACCTACCATCTCTGGTTCTCAAGACCAGGCACCTAAGTGGCTCTACTCTCTCTCTCTCTTTTTTTTTTTTTTTTTTTTTTTTAAGATATTTTGGCATACTTTAGTAAACACTAGTAGAGTTCCACCTTAGATTTGGAATGCATAATAGAAGATATACCTTACTTAATTTTCGTATCAGTATGATATACAATATGATTATGATTTGACACAAAGTGCAGCAATAGTGAAAATTAAACATTCTTAAACAAAACAGTAATAATACCACACTCATTTTGCACTCATCATAAGGTTAGGATACTGTGCCCTCCAAAAGTATTGGAACACTTGGAATTTCACACATTTTAATTTGTTTATGCCATTTTAAATACAAGAAATACAAAAAAACAATAAAAATTCCTACAATTATCTTCCTCAAACTCAGACTGAAAGCAAATCTCTAAAACTTGATAAAACCTGTAAATAATAATCAGTTTTATTGCCAGTTTTCTTTAGACAAGCCAGGGGATGGAAACATGAACATTTCCAAGTCACTGAATATGTCTTGGACTTTATTTACATAAATTATGAAGAAATACAAAAGTGTCTTTCACCAAAACATCAAATCTAGACTTTCTTTTTTTTTGTAATTTTTTTATTTTTAAGTTTTCAAATATACGAAAACAGAAGAGGAAAAAAAAAACAGAACAATAAAAAACAATGGGGAAGAGTGCTGTTACATTTGGTCAGAAAATGAATAATCAGTATTCATTGATAAAAATATTGTTCAAGTAAAGTCCGATCTTGTATATTTCACATATTCTGTCCACTTTGTCCATGTTTCGTAAAAAGAGTCTCTTTGGTTCCGAATGATGGAGGATAGTTTTTCCATCTCGTAGATATCGTGGACTATTTCTATCCATTCTTCCACAGAGGGAGGGTCTGCCTTCAACCATTTTCTTGTGATGGCTTTTTTACTTGCTATTAATAGGATTGCCAATAATTTTGTTTCATCCCTTCTCCAATTCTGAACATTTACATCTCCCAAATATAAGCATTCAAATGTAAACAACACTTTAGAGCCAAAAACATAATTTACATGATTGCAAATCTGTGACCAGTATGATTTGAGAATACTGCAATCCCAAAAAATGTGATAGTGGTTGGCCCCAGAGGAGCCACAGAGCCTCCAACATGAATCCCCACTCCCTCTGTCTTTTTTGAACAGGTGTGGTAAAGAACCTCGTAATACTCTTCCATCCAAACTCTCGCCATGTATGAGATCCTGTGGTCTTCCACTGAAGATGACAAATCTTTTCCCAACTTTCAATTGAAATATTCAGATTGCCCTCAATTTCCCATTTTTTCTTAATGTACTCTGTGTTACCTTCTTTACTTAACTGAATTGCTTTATACAAATTAGATATTATATTGTTCATAGAAATTGATTTTGTTAGGGTTAAAAAGGTGTGTATAAATCCTAATTTACTGTTTTCCCATAAGACTTTGATGTTTTGATCGAAATGTCGGATTTGTAAATATCTATAGAAGTCATCTTGACGAAGACCATTTTTTTCCTTCAGTTTTTCAAAGCTCATGAACACCCCCTTGTGGATGAAAGAGTAGTACGAAGTTAGACCCTTTGAGATCCAAGTTTTAAACCTGTTATCTTGAGTATTTGGCAAAAAGTCTGAATCATATGCTATCCATCTTAATATCCCAGAGATTTTCTCCAGTTTACAAATTTTTAGTACCCCATCCCAACATTTCAGCATAGATTCGTACATAAAATCCTTCATGGTGTTAAATTTGTTTCTTAATTTTTTTATCTGACAATATTGCCATAATTGGTATTTTTTCTGTTTCTACCCTTTCAACTTCCTTCCAACTGGCTGAGTAGGTTGGGGAACCTAAACATATCAGAGGTCTAAGTTGGGCCGCATAGTAATATTCTTGAAAGCAAGGTAGCCCGAGTCCACCTTTCTCCTTCATCAACTGTAGTGTTTTATATTTAACTCTAGCTTTTTTCTTTTGCCAAATATATTTACCCAACATTCTATCCCATTCATCAAAATATTTCTGTGATATCCAAACTGGTAAACAATGAAATAAATACAGTAATCGTGGAAGGATGTTCATTCTGATTGATTCCACACGAGAGTGCCAGCCCAAGAAGGGGACTGTGCTCCACCTCTGTAAATCTGTTTTAATTTTTGAGATTAATGGACCATAATTTGCATCAAAAAGTTTATCAAAATCTTCTATTAAAACAACTCCCAAATATTTGATGTTATTTGAGTCCCATTTCCATTTCTATGTGTTTTTTATACTTATTGGTGGCTTATAGTTTAGTTTTAACACTTGAGTTTTATTTATGTTGATTTTATATCCAGAGAGAGAACCATATTTATCCAACACCTGCATTAGTTTGGGTAGAGATTGCGAGGGCTCAGTCAAAAATATCAATATGTCGTCCGCAAAAAGGGCTAGTTTTTGTTCACCAGAGTCAACAAATCTAGGCTTTCATCTCAAATGTACTTTCTGTCAAATTGTAGCTGAACTTTCAGGTCTTTTTTTTTTTTTTTTTTTTTAAAGAAAATCCTCCTCTACACCACTTCATTAGGAAGCTGGATTTTCTATGTTTATTTAATTTATCAAGTTGTAGAGATTTGATTTCAGTTTGAGTTAAGGAAGATAATTTTAGAAAAAAATTTATTTGAAATGGAATAAACAAATTAAAATGTGTGAAATACCAAGTGTTCCAATACTTCTGAGGGCAACTGAGAAACACTGAGGAGCAGCATCTTACATCTCATATATAGTGCAGCAGATAAGAGAATATTTAGAGTGGAATTCTGCAAATGGTGATACAAGCATCAAATTCAGCACAAATAATCCATAGACATGAACGCTTTAAAAAAAAACTGATTGGCCACTTGAATTTTCAATAGGCAACCAGGTAGAGGTCAATTGAAGAATTACACAGGGGTCAAAATTAAAAGATGCTCTAATCATATAGAAAACTACACCACATTATTTGCCTGATCGTAAAGATTCCAAAAAAAGGTATAGTTTGGAAATCTGCGACTGAATGTTATGGAGTTATGAGGTAAAAGCAGCAAGAATGGTGACAAAGGTCAGTTTCAGTTTGTACAGGGGTCAAAAGTTAAAGTTACTCCATTAATTTTGCTCCAGCTGTATTTGTGCTGAATTTGATGCTTGTATCACCTTTTGAAGGATTGTTTCAGTTATGTGCTGCACTAATAAGCCAAAAGAACATGAACCAGCTGCTGTCTGTTAGCTTAAACATGTGCATATAAGACCCCCCCGAATTGAAGGAGAAATGCTGCTTTTAACAACCTGGACCTCATTTCTGGCATAAAATGCGGTCGTTTACTCACCAATATAAGTTTGGTGTGATTAGAACTCCATAGTTCAAACGACGTGTTCAGTTCACATCTGAAGCAAACATTTTTCTTCTTCTACGTAGGTGGATTAGAAGTTTTTGTGGTACACAGCACAAACTACTGGACAGGAGGAACCTAGCAGTCAATGTGACTCACTGATTTGAAAATGCAGGTCTTTCAACTAGACGTGTGGTGCCGTGACATGTCAATCATCTGTGTCCAATCAGATTTCAGGGGAGTCCAGTGAAACCCTGGCCTCCGCTCTAGCTCCACCCATGCCAGGAAGTGTTCAACATCAGACATTTCCTGTTTCACTGTGACTGAGAATTCTGCACTTCCTGTTTGAGTGTGAGCTTGCCACTGAGTTCAGGCGAGATTCCATGGGATCTCGTCTGTCAATCCAGGAAGTGTTTGACATTTGAACATTTCCTGTTTTACTATGGACTTGAATTTTGGCACTTCCTGTTTAGGATGCCCAGTACCATGAGTGATCTTTGCGACGCTTCGCTCATAATATTCCCACCTAGTTTGAAGGAAATCTGTCCAGCACCAACATGCACCAAACTATGGGTGAACCAGACCTGTGATCCGTTCATTTTGCTAATCTTAATTATTCCGGAATGCGACATTGACTACATTAGAATTTTACTACTGTGTACGACTCTTGGAACTGTGCAAAAGCCATGGTCTGGAAGTGGAAGTATTATTCAAAATTCCAAACAATTTATGTATTTTAGGAAAAATTATACCTCTACCCAAAACATTATTCTAATTCTAACCCTAAAACATAAGATATAATAATTTTCTAAGCTAAAACAGTTTTAGTGCCTTGCTTTAACACCAGAAGTTAAAAAAAAGTCCCTGGTCCACAATGTATGTGGATCACCTGTGCTATTTTGGTGAGCCTGCCCTGATTGATTTGATTGCAGAATAACCCTAACTCTAACCTTAAAGCTGGTTTACTCATAGGCCTCATCAGGAAGGCCTGGTTCAACCACAGGCCTGGTCACCCAGTTCCCACACATGCACTAATGCCATTGTCCCTGCTATAACATAAACATTTACTTGTTTGTTTGTGTCACGTATTTCCCCAGTGATCACATTAAGCGCTGATGGGAAAAGAACTTCAAGGAGTGACAGCCAGAGAGTGCACTAATAAAAGACCGCAGCGGGTCTTTATTTTTATGCAAAATAACTGAAATGCACTATGCATGAACTGAATATGTGTGTTCTTTGTTTTTGCAAGCATCTTCTTAATTTACAAGACATATTTTGATGCAACTACCTGTTGCTGAATTTCTGTACTTTTTTAAAAATTTGTACTCTTGGCCACCGTACATCTGCCCTTCAACACACCAGATCCATCTGCGTTCCATCTGTGACGACATGTCAGTGTAGCTAATAGTCACCACCATTATACAGTAGTCAATGCTCATCAGCATTGTAGTCACACATTTCAGAAGCGTTTCTTCACTCTGCCTCGCTACAAATATGCATCAAGTCTATTTTTGATGGAAGTCGATTCTGGTGCACTTCTGACTGGCTAATTGGGTAGCGCTTCCCACATGAGTATAGTCTCTCTTCTGTAGTCTTGCAAGTACCAGGAAAATTGCTAGTGTTTTCCTCCTGCTAACAGGCACTGTATGTGTAAATATAGACACAAAATAATTAGGAGGACCAATGTATTTTTAACAACTAAAACGTAGCCACCGTCTGTGATTCATGTCCTTCAATCTGGACTTTACTGTTGGCTTTGTTTGTGGACTACATCACAATAAAGTAAGAAACGACAACTGTAAACATGATTAAAATAGACAAGGAAGAAAAGCATTTAACTATGTACTTACCCATTGTAGAAGTGCAAAAATTAAGATGAAACTAGCAACACAGCAGTGCCCTACACATCTGATATGGAATCATTGGGGTTTGAAGATGCAGATAAGAAAGGTATCTGTTGCATGACATGACATCTCCCGGTGTGTTTGAGGGGTTAGCTTGGCATAACCTGACTAATTCTCAAGAATTAATCAGGAATCAGTTTATTTCCAAATTCCAAGTGGTGTTTCCAGTGGTCATGGGCCACAGTGCATTTGGACACAACTGGAAACGAGTTAAATGTTATAAAAAGTCACACTGATGTCAGTGTTTTTGGTTAATAACAGACCGTAAAGAGTCGCTCTGTCCTCTTCGTGTTGCAATATATCCCTTTTGTACATCATAAATTTAGCCTTTTTATGACTTTGAATATTACATACTTTGTTCTGCATTTTAATTTCATTAATTGTGCAGATTCAGACAGACTGATTTTACAATTTCAGTCACCTCCTGTGTGTGTGTGTGTGTGTGTGTGTGTGTGTGTGTGTGTGTGTGTGTGTGTGTGTGTGTGTGTGTGTGTGTGTGTGTGTGTGTGTGTGTGTGTGTGTGTGTGTGTGTGTGTGTTTAAATTGCTTTCTTCTGATTTGGCAAGCCGTTACTGAATGTTCCAAAAAGTGTCACTTCATTTGCTTCCAATTTGTTGATTAATCATCTATTTCTGTATCCAAAAAGATCTTCCTTTGTCTTCCTCTTCTTCAGTTCTGCCAGCCTTAGAAGGAAGATTTGTGACTATAAATGATTCTTTAGTGTGTGTGTGTGTTTTTTTTTTTTTTTAATGTGAGACTTCATGTGCACCAGCATGGTGGGAGTTCATGTTGGATTAATCAAGGCAGAATGCAGGTACAAGTATGTTATGTTTGATAATTTTCAAACATAACATACTTGCAGTGCAAAGAAGTATCTCTCTCTTTTTTGGAGTGCATGCAAACATTCTAAATTTTGTTCATTCAAGTGGATTTGGAAATTTTTCTATACAGTTTTGAGCAGTGAGGATCCAGGCCTTAGGTGAAGGCTTGGGCTGATGTTTAGTTACACCAAGTGAAGTGACATGGGACCCTGCATTTTTCTTTAGAAAAATATTCTGAAAATTGTAAGCAGTAAGCCACAAGAAATTTCTGATTTCTAAGAACTGCTACATTTTACAAAGCACCAGAAGAGCTTTTTTGCAGAAGTGAAATTAAAACACACACACACAAACAAGGTCCTTCTTGCTACACACCTTCTCTGTTCCTGCATGTTGACACAACATTGGTGCAAAACCCAGTCAGTCTTGTGCATGCCATTTACACAGCAACATGAAGAACACACATGAAATAAGTAAGGATTAAACAACGAGAAGCCGTGCATTATACGGTTTGAATGCACGATGCATTAAATCGTATGTCCAAAAGCTCCCGGCATATGTGAGAGACTCTACAGATATTATAAATAAACTATCTGAACTGCAGGAACTCTCCTCTGATATATTTCTAGCCACATTTGATGTCGAAAGCTTGTATAGGAATATTTCGCAAGAGAGGGGGATTATCACTCATTCAAGTTGAATTTCTTCGCATTTCACCAGGGAGAGTATTTTCTACAGGTTAAGGGAATAAGCATGGGGAGCAATTTTGCCCCCAGCTGTGCCAATTTATATGTGGGATATTTTGAACAACAGTATATTTTCAACGAGGACACTAATCCTTTTTATTAGAACATAATCAGGTACTATAGATATCTTGATGATGTCCTTTGCCTTTTCGCAGGGTCACAAACTAGACTATCTGAATTCATAGCCTATCTCAATACAGTGAGTCCAAATCTAAAAATTTCAGTGGAATGTGACTCTAAATGTGTACATTTTCTTGACATGTGGATTAAAATAGAGGAGGGAAAACTCCTTACCTCACTCTACCGGAAGGAGACAGACCACAATACACTCCTCCTTGCCAGTAGCTCCCACCCTAAGACTTTGAAGTATGGCCTCCCAAAAAGCCAGTTTTACAGACTAGGGATGTGAATCGTACAACAACTCAAGATTCAATTTGATTCAGATTCTTGGGGTGACGATTCGATTCAGAATTGATTTTCGATTGAAAGAGCTCTGAGAAATAGTTATATTACTTAAAAAATGTTTATGTTTAAGAAAATGCAACTTTACAAGGTTAATCAAGTGATTCTAGATGTAAATTTACTTATCAGCTTTGCTCGTTCAGAGTTGGCTGGCAGTTTAGCGAAGCGCTGGTCAGTAGTCGGCAGAGACCGCTGCTCCACTTCTTTTAGCTCCGGGTGATGGCGTAGCATGTGGGCTTGCAGATTTGAAGTGTTTCCGAAGTACTTGACTTTCATTTTGCAGATTTTGCACACTGCATAAGTCATGTCAAGCTCCTTCTTACGCAGCAAATAATTAAATCCAAAATCCGCCCAAACATTTGCCTTCAGCAAAGACGGTGCTGGCTGAATTAGCTCTTCGTATGTCATGCTAAGCTGCAGCTCACGAATGTTTGAAGCACGCCGGACCCTCCCCTTGCGGGAACGCTGTAGTACGGAAGCCGTTGCCTGACAAACAGTACACGCAGCAAGTAAGCAAGAAAATGTTTAAAAAAAAAATGCTTTTTAAAAATCGATTCTGGGACATTTTGGATCGATTCAGAATCGTAATAAAAATCGCGATTCGGACGCGAATCGATTTTTTTATTTTTTATTTTATTTTTTTTTTCCCCCCTCTGGTACCCCTATTACAGACTGAGGCGTATCTGCCATTCCACTGAAGATTTTATCGAGAATGCTGAAGATATGAAACAATGTTTTATGGTGAGGGGATAACCCTCAGCTTGTATTGAGGAAACATTCCATATAGCTCTGTCTACACCGAGAGCTGATCTGTTAAAAAGAGTGTTAAAAAGACAAGAAATTCTCTGTGTCTTGTATCACAACATATAGCCCATCTTCCTATGTGATTAAAAATACCATCAAGAAATATTGGCCTTTAATTGCAGATGACCCCGCCCTTCATAATAAATTCAAGGAGCTGCCTTTATTTGTGTGTAGACGGGGCCCTAACCTCGGAAATAAAGTGGCTAAGGCGAGTATACATACAAAACTTAAACAGACCCTTTTGGCACCATTGAAAGATGGTAATTATCCATGTGGCCACTGTGCCCAATGTAACAATACACAAAAGGCAAGGGATTTTAAACATCCCAGGACAGGTAAGAGGTTTCATCACATGTAATACCAGGAATGTGATCTGTATACTGAAATGCCCGTGTGACAAGGTTTATGTGGGGAAAAACCACACATTGTTTAAAACAAAAGATCATTGAACATAAAAGCTCAATTAGACGAGCTGATCCTAATTATCCTGTAGCCTGTCACTTTCCTGAATATACTCATACTGTCTGCTCCCTCCGCTTCCAGGGTATTGAACAAGTGAAGTTGCCCAGAGGTGGTGATATTGATAAAAGATTGTGCCAAAGAGAATTGTTCTGGATACACACCTTGGATTCACTGTACCCAGAAGGCCTAAATGTTGATGTGGACTGGAGTGTGATGTTGTGATGTTATACTATGGTTGGATATTGGAAGAATTGCAATTTATGATGACTGGATGTCTGATGTTAATGCATTTCTCTAAATCTGGGTTGGATCTATTTGTTTTTGTATTTTGATTTTTGTACTTTGATTTTGTATTTTGACTTTTGCACTGTAAATATACACTGGGGGTGCACATTGTTAATTTGCCTCCACCCCATTTAAAAAAGATATTTTTTGCCAAGTTGATGTATACCTAAAGAACTACAAACATGTTGACTGAACTACAAATTGCGGTCACACACAGGTGTATCTGCTTGACTTAATTACACTGACTGAACTTTGGGTATGAGATGAAGTGCTTTGTATGTGCTGTGCAATGCTCTGATGAAGGGCGTGTGACCAAAAGCTTGAATTATTACAAACATTTTTGCATGGATATAAGTGTGCAGAGCCTTTTTTTTAATTGGACTCCTATTTAAAATTTGTTTTGGACTGTTTTCAACCTCTTGACATTAAAGGACCAGTGATGCACACCAAAATGTCCCTTTTCTGTTGTTTATAAATTAATAAAATATCAAATGACAAGAATCTATTTTAGCCATTATATACAACAAATAATGACAGTTTTTTTTCATTTGTTCAATGGAAAGACTATTTCATACCTCATGATATACTCTTACCATTGCACTCATAAACAGTCATTATTTTTATTTGTGTGCTGGCACTTAGAGGTGGAACAATACACTAGCTCCACAGTGTGATACGTGTCATGATACACCTACCGCAATCATAAACTATATGTAGAATGGACAAACCCTTTGTGACGTCAAGCACAGGTTTTCTGAAGAGCTGGTTTGAAACTCAAATGGGGATGTTCAAAAGTCTTATCTTGGCAGTGCCTGACTCTGCCAACTTCTGGTATGTCCTGGGCAGGTTGAATGAAGCCCGAACACACATCGCCCATTCGTTGTTACAAAACAAGCTAAAGTGTCTTAGTAATGTCTGTTTTTTTTTAAAGATTGAGTGTGATTTTTTTTTTTTTTTTTTTTTTTTTTTTTTTTTTTTTATAATGTGTAGCTTAGGTGCAGGTATTATAAATTCTAACCAGCATATTGCCTCAGTCACCTTGGAGTAACAGTGGATACTAATCTTAGCACACTAACCTGTGCTAATAATATGAAAATTCACTCAACGGAAATCTTAGCGTAGAGATTTCTTAGATCATCTGTTTGTGCAATTAACCACGCACCAAGTCATATCATCTCAAATATTTATAATGCTCAGAATGAATAAACGTATTCAAATCCACAGCAACTATACCAGCCACTGCAGTCTCTGCTAGCACGGCCCTAGACACGCCTCCCTGACACACACTACCTGTCACTCAGAGTGGCCAGCCAAATAATTATTCATAAGTTTCTGACTTAAAATAGTGCTGGGCGGTATGACCAAAGACTTATATCATGGTATTTTTACCCGAGGCCAAAATATGGCCATTGGGTATTGTGAAGGCCTTGCGTCTGTCTATCTGTCTGTGTGCTCAGCATAAGTCCAGTCCTATTACTGCCAGGGTCTTAAAATTCACAGGAAACATTCTTTGTGACACTGACCTTGGACAAGTTCAAAGATTGGCTAACCTTGACCTATTTTAAGAGGTCAAAAGGTTACATTATTTTTCCTATTTTTATGCTCATACAGCCGAGGGTATTTTAGCATTGGGCTATATTTCAGAATTATGATGGTTTCATGTAAATTCTAAAAAGAGTGAATATAAAATCTCTGCTGTTGGTACGAAGGTTGTCCTTAACATCCATTTTTAAATGCTTCCTTCCTTGAAATAAATGGTGGAAAATTCCTTTCCCACAGTCTATTACTGATGGCTCTGCACGGGACTAGTATAATCTGAAATCATTTCTACAGATCATTTTACAGAAGGTAAAAAGCACTGGAATTTTTGTGAAAGCTCACTCAGTAAAAGTGACTGACGTGTTACATTCAGACTAGATAAAAATCACTCATCTCTGGTAATAATTACTTTACCCCACCTCCCCATGTAAAAGTTAATCCCATGTATGAAGCAGAAACACTCATACTCGGTTCATGTTGTAAAGTGTAGCCCTTTTAAGAGCTTATGTCTATCATTATTTAACAAAATACCTGTACTGAATCCAAACTGATAAAGTGACCTGGATTAGCTAGAATACATTCCACTGAAGTGTAACACGATTTGAAAGGTGTCCACTTTCAGAGGAACACAAACCAGCTTGGTCCTCTGGCATGTGGTGAGTTCCAGTGGAGATGAAGCAGCAGTCTTGAAGGCTGTCTGTGTGGCACCTGCATGGGTCATGCTGAGGTCCGTGAATGAACCGGGATAGTTAGCTGGTAAAATAATAGTGATGAGATGACATATAGGTGTAAGTAAACATGTGACCCCGCCTCTCGAGCAGTCACAGCTAAGTCAAGCTCCAGCGGGTATAGAAATGAATGAATGAAGATTTTTAAAGTCACATTTTTAGTCATGGGGGAGATGATCCTTGGGTACTGCTGGAATGCCTTTGTATCAAACGAGCGGTTGATAAGGAGTATAACTTGCAATGTGAACATGCGTCAGGGTTGACATATTGGCCATGTGGGGTTTTTCTCTGTGCATGATCCAGCACGCAGGTGCCTGAGTGTTGAGGACCCCAGTGGCTGGAGATGCCCAAAGAGACGTCCACTTTTCACCTGTCTGTGGCAGAGAAATGGTTACTTTAGAGATGTGGGAATGGACCGATTGTCTGCCTGGGTGTTGGCCTTCCAGAACCCAAGGCAGTTCAATGGTGCTGTGGATGTGGCGAAGTGCAGCTCCAGCATGTGCTCCCAGACTTGACTTGAGAAGCTAAATCTTCCATCCCACCACAAAAAGTGGATACTTACATGTTTGTGTTTTTATTCAAACTATTTTATTATGTTATGTGATCCTCCAAGAGTGAGTTTTAATCACAAAAGTTGCTTTAAGGGCCTTTCACACTGGGCCAACGGAGAGTTGCATAATTTGGCGCACTGACTCCGTCGAGCTTATACACGCCTATGGCAAGCTTATGCAGCTGTACGTGGCAATACGCTGAGGGTTTCAAAGGGGTCCGTGAAATGGATGTAAAGAATTAAACATGTTTAATTTTTTCACAGACTTTCGGCATAGAGCACTGGATGCAGTGCTCTACGCAACACTCCGCTACTGTATGCAAGTCTACACAACACTGCGCTACTGTACACTACTCCGCAATTGTATGCTGCCCTACGCCACTCTGGCGAGAAATTCTTTTAGGTTTTTTTTTCAGTACATACGTACCTGCATTGCGAGATTTTTTTTTTTCATCCCGCTGGACTCTACTGAACTTTGCTGGCAGTGAAGTTTCAAAACCACAGAAGAAGACGTGGGCCAAGCTTCCCCCCTGCACGCAACATACGCAGCCATTCCTGCATACTAGATATGCAGCACAGTGCAGCTCTACGCAGGCCCGGTGTGAAAGGGGCTTTAGCCTTCATTAGCTCTCAACATATACCTCCTCCCTACAGTCCCAAAAACTGCCTGAAACTATGCCAGGGGTGGGCAATCATGTGCCATGAAGGGCCGAGACACTGCAGGTTTTCCTTACTACCAATCACCTTAGCAGGTGATTTCATTAACTGCCAGGTGTTTATGCTCAGGGGAGAAGCTCATCAGCAACCCACCTGCTGAGGTGATTTGTTGCAAGGAAAACCTGCAGTGTCTCGGCCATCGCTGCCCACCCCTGCACTATGCTATAAGTGATCTTATTTTGATGTTATAGTTAATAATTCCCAGTAAGTGCAGTGGTTTTGGGAGGCCTGGGAGATATGATTGTAAGGGATCTCTAGCTGTTATCCACTGTGGAAAACAGGAGGGAATCTGTTCTTTCCATGTACTCCACGACTTCCTCTCACAGTCCAAAGACGTGGTGATTAGACGAACTGCAAGTCTAAATTGATCGTAGGTGTAAATGTGCGATTGGCTGGTTGTCTGTCTGTAGGTGTTCGCTGTGTGATATATGGGCATCTTGCCTGGAATGTACCCTGCATCTCACCCAGTGTACACTCAGCCTCCGCCCTGCAACCCTCAACAGGATAAGTGAATCTGCATAAGCAATGGACAGATGGAATTAGTAGTCTATAATGTAGTTCCGTTTTCCGCTTTCTGACTTATAAGTAAATCCATTTGTACAAATGTGATTACAGCACAACTACTTGATCACAGCACTCATCCTATGAAAATCCTGGCTGTGCTCAGTTTCGGCCACCAACTTTTATTATTCAAAATCAGCTAGAGCTTTTGCAGAGTTCTGATAATTTATGACACAGTGGAGAGATAAACTGATACTAAGGCTTAATACTCAAACTTTAGTCAAAGCCTAAAAATGGTGGCATGCTATGGGGATGGACTACTTAAATTTGACCTGTCTAACTTTAGTCCAAAGGTGTAAAATTTACATCACCCCTTTTGAGGTGGTTTAAGCTTATTAGTCCTGGTCTAAGGCCACGATGGCAGTGATTGTTCTATTTCAAGACATTGACAGGAGGCGATGCTGACGTCGGGAGAGGGTTTTTTGAGATTGCAAAAACTCTCTCAGAATGTTTGTTTGTGCTTTTTATGAACTAAATTTCGATAAATATTAACTAACCTTTTTGCAAATAACAGGAATGACATAATTTTCTGAGAAAAACTTGAAATTATATGAAATAAAATGGAAATATAAACCATATTAACAATAACCTTTGACCATGAAGGCCTGCATGTAAAATGTTCAGATTTAAGATATTTCTACAGCAGAGGAGACACTACAAGACTTAAGTTTCAACATTTTTTGTTCAGTGGTTGACCGTATGAAAATTATTGCCTCCGCCAAAGAAGAGGTTATGTTTTCACCCCTGTTTGTTTGTCTGTTTGTGCCTGTAACCCACAATTTTTCATATATCATTATGTTTTTGTTTTTTTGTTGTTTTTTTTTTTTTAGAGGATTTATATCTTGATATGCAAGAACTGATTCCATTTTCAAGTTCAAAGGTCAAAGTCAGGAAAAATCTTGGAAAATTGTAATCCCCATCCTTTAACTTTGAACGAATTTTCAAAAATTCATAACTCTGTGAAAAAGATAGAATATCTTCATAAAACATAATACTTTATTTACTCAGTTTGGCTCTTTGAAAGATTCTCGCCTTCTGCTGCTACACTGATTTTCCGCGTAATTATTTATTTATGTCATTGCTGGTTTCAGAGCTTTAATCCAGTCACCGGACAGGCTGCATGTGAATATGAACACAACCTGTGGAAAACTGGGCTCTCGAGTGCAGCTTTTCCTCAAAAGCCACATTGATAAATCAGCTGTTCACCATGTTGATCAAAACTCTGATCAAATCTAAATAAAGGCATTTTTGAATAGTTAAACCTGATTCACTTAAAGTGTGCATCCTTTCTCATTTGTGAGTTGATCAGTCAGTGGATTATCACATGAAGATGTTTTTTAAAAATACACAAACACACTGCTTCACTTTAAATACAAAATAGGTCTATTTCAGATGGTCACCGTGGACCCTCATTCTCTTAAAAGGCTTTATTTTACTCAATGTGCCACTTTGCAAAAGTTGTAACTTCTGCTGCTACGTTGAGTAGCTTCATTTCAACTACAGAGAAAAAAATTAGTAAATCACAAAAATTGTGCCATTTTCCAAGTAATTATATTCTCAATTATAGCTCATAAAAGTGCCACTTCCTCACTTACACCAGTATATACAGTCAATCTGGGCTGTTTTTGTCTCCAAATGTAATATGGCTTTAATTTGGCTTTCAAATCAAATTCTTGTATTTTCCAATCAACAAATGTCTGTCTCCACCTCTTTATAACCTGTGGTGTATTCAGAAAAAAATTAACAAAACAACACCATCACATACGTCTCCGTAAGATTGAATAATAACACTATGTAACAATTTTTTATTTTTGTTTTGTTCCTGGGTACACAGTGTGTTTTCCTAACCTGTTATGCCTTAAATAAATAGAAAGTAGCTGTTATTCCACAGAAACTTTGCTTCTGTGATCAGGACAATGATATTTTGAAATGTGTCTGTTTTCAAGAATATTCTCGATTCGCCTTCACTACTACTGAGTAGTCTTCTAGAATATTCTTTAACTGCTAGAACTGTCCAGAATTTTCTAGAAGTTTCCAGAATTATCTAGAAATTCCAAGAAACTTTTAGAACTTTCTAGAATGTTAAAAAAAATAAAATCAATGTTTGTGCTGAATGTAGTCATTTTTCCATAGACTTTAGACATAAGCAGTTCAAATATAACACTTAGAAGCCAGGAACAAAAATTGTGTTACATAGTGTAATGAAACCGTGAAAGTGTTGTCTTTGATTTCACTCCTGCTGTATTCACACACACACAGCCATGTAGAATTATTGTTCTGGTGTGAGGTGCCATCTTCATTTCAAATCAAATCAATTTTATTTATATAGTGTCAGATCACAACAAACAGTTGCCCCAAGGCGCTTTATATTGTAAGGCAAACGCCATACAATAATTACAGAAAAACCCCAACGGTCAAAACGACCCCCTGTGAACAAGCACTTGGCGACGGTGGGAAGGAAAAACTCCCTTTTAACAGAAAGAAACCTCCAGCAGAACCAGGCTCAGGGAGGGATTTCACAGAACAACTTCTCCCTGTGTCAGCCTTCTTCTCCAGACTTACACTCACACCTGGGCTCCTAGTAGCTCCTGGTAGTTTAGCTCAGCTTGGCCAATAACACAAACACTGAAGCTGGTCCACGTCACAGCTGTGCTGTTAAAAGCGGTCACTCGTTGTCGCCTTTCTGTCAGACTCTGCGATCACAGAAGTGGCTTCCGCAGCTAGACTGGCCAATGTCACTGCACATAGCATCTTAGCTAGGGATGGGTATTGATAAGATTTTATCCATATGGATACCATTATCGATTCCGCTCATCGATTCCCTTATCAATACCTCTTGTGAATTTTCTGTGTACTAAAAGTAGGCTTTACAGGTTTTCTATGTCAACATCATCTTATTGAGGCTTAAAGTAAATAAATATGAAAATGGTCACGGGATCCTTGATCTCTGGCCTCTACTGGTGGTTGGCTCTCACTGCGGTATTGTATCACTTTCTGTTCCGGAGCACAGCGGTGTTTTGCTGTATCTGTTAGCTGTTTAATCTGCGCAGTTAGATTGATCTAGTTAACTAGATAACGATTTGTTTCACAGTGTAATCTTCACGTGCCTTAACTAAAGCACTCCCTCTGCTGAATCACCTCTAAATTATTTTCTCATTATACACTTTGTGTGTTTTTAGGAATCCGCTAGCTTAGCGCAGCTACTAGCTCTTAGCCGGTTTAGCATGGTGGCTTCTCCTGTCTCTCCCACACTTTTCTGCTCTGGGTGTGAAATGTTTAGTTATTCCTCGGCCTCCTTTAGCAGTAATGGTACTTGTAATAAGTGTAGCTTATTCGTAGCTTTGGAGGCCAGGCTGGGCGAATTGGAGACTCAGCTCCGCACCTTGGAAAATCCTACAGCTAGCCAGGCCCCTGTAGTCGGTGCGGACCAAGGTAGCTTAGCCGCCATTAGTTCCCCTCCGGCAGATCCCGAGCAGTCGGGAAAGCAGGCCGACTGGGTGACTGTGAGGAGGAAGTGTAGTCCTAAACAGAAGCCCCCTGTACACCACCAACCCGTTCACATCTCTAACCGTTTTTCCCCACTCGGCGACACACCCACCGAGGATCAAACTCTGGTTATTGGCGACTCTGTTTTGAGAAATGTGAAGTTAGTGACACCAGCGACCATAGTCAGTTGTCTTCCGGGGGGCCAGAGCAGGCGACATTGAAGGAAATTTGAAACTGCTGGCTAAGGCTAAGCGTAAATTTGGTAAGATTGTAATTCACGTCGGCAGCAATGACACCCGGTTACACCAATCGGAGGTCACTAAAGTTAACATTGAATCTGTATGTAACTTTGCAAAAACAATGTCGGACTCTGTAGTTTTCTCTGGGCCCCTCCCCAATCGGACCGGGAGTGACATGTTTAGCCACATGTTCTCCTTGAATTGCTGGCTGTCTGAGTGGTGTCCAAAAAATGAGTATAAGTAATATAGCACCTTCAACTGCACCACAGACTAAAACAGTTAAATGTGGTCTATTAAACATTAGATCTCTCTCTTCTGAGTCTGAGAGTTAGTAAATGATATAATAATTGATCAACATATTGATTTATTCTGCCTTACAGAAACCTGGTTACAGCAGGATGAATATGTTAGTTTAAATAAGTCAACACCCCCGAGTCACACTAACTGCCAGAACGCTCGTAGCATGGGCCGAGGCGGAGGATTAGCAGCAATCTTCCACTCCAGCTTATTAATTAATCAAACACCCAGACAGAGCTTTAATTCATTTGAAAGCTTGACTCTTAGACTTGTCCATCCAAATTGGAAGTCCCAAAAACCAGTTTTATTTGTTGTTATCTATCGTCCACCTGGTCGTTACTGTGAGTTTCTCTGTGAATTTTCGGACCTTTTGTCTGACTTAGTGCTTAGCTCAGATAAGATAATTATAGTGGGCGATTTTAACATCCACACAGATGCTGAGAATGACAGCCTCAACACTGCATTTAATCTATTGTTAGACTCGATTGGCTTTGCTCAAAATGTAAATGAGTCCACCCACCACATTAATCATACCTTAGATCTTGTTCTGACTTATGGTATGGAAATTGAAGACTTAACAGTATTCCCTGAAAACCCCCTTCTGTCTGATCATTTCTTAATAACATTTACATTTACTCTGATGGACTACCCAGCAGTGGGGAATAAGTTTCATTACAGTAGAAATCTTTCAGAAAGCGTTGTAACTAGGTTTAAGGATATGATTCCTTCTTTATGTTCTCCAATGCCATATACCAACACAGGGCAGAGTAGCTACCTAAACTCTGTGAGTGAGATAGATTATCTGGTCAGTAGTTTTATATCCTCATTGAGGACAACTTTGGATGCTGTAGCTCCTCTGAAAAAGAGAGCCTTAAATCAGAAGTGCCTGACTCCATGGTATAACTCACAAACTCGCAGCTTAAAGCAGATAACCCGTAAGTTGGAGAGGAAATGGCGTCTCACTAATTTAGAAGATCTTCACTTAGCCTGGAAAAAGAGTCTGTTGCTCTATAAAAAAGCCCTCCGTAAAGCTAGGACATCTTACTACTCATCACTAATTGAAGAACATAAGAACAACCCCAGGTTTCTTTTCAGCACTGTAGCCAGGCTGACAAAGAGTCAGAGCTCTATTGAGCTGAGTATTCCTTTAACTTTAACTAGTAATGACTTCATGACTTTGCTGATAAAATTTTAATTATTAGAGAAAAAATTACTCATAACCATCCCAAAGACATATCGTTCTCTTTGGCTGCTTTCAGTGATGCCAGTATTTGGTTAGACTCTTTCTCTCCGATTGTTCTGTCTGAGTTATTTTCATTAGTTGCTTTCTCCAAACCATCAACATGTCTATTAGACCCCATTCCTACCAGGCTGCTCAAGGAAGCCCTACCATTAACTAATGCTTCGATCTTAAATATGATCAATCTATCTTTATTAGTTGGCTATGTACCATAGGCTTTTAAGGTGGCAGTAATTAAACCATTACTTAAAAAGCCATCACTTGACCCAGCTATCTTAGCTAATTATAGGCCAATCTCCAACCTTCCATTTCTCTCAAAAATTCTTGAAAGGGTAGTTGTAAAACAGCTAACTGATCATCTGCAGAGGAATGGTCTATTTGAAGAGTTTCAGTCAGGGTTTAGAATTCATTATAGTACAGAAACAGCATTAGTGAAGGTTACAAATGATCTTCTTATGGCCTCAGACAGTGGACTCATCTCTGTGCTTGTTCTGTTAGACCTCAGTGCTGCTTTTGATACTGTTGACCATAAAATTTTATTACAGAGATTAGAGCATTCCATAGGTATTAAAGGCACTGCGATGCGGTGGTTTGAATCATATTTATCTAATAGATTACAATTTGTTCATGTAAATGGGGAATCTTCTTCACAGACTAAGGTTAATTATGGAGTTCCACAAGGTTCTGTGCTAGGACCAATTTTATTCACTTTCACTTTAATACTGTGAGAAATCTTGGAGTCATTTTTGATCAGGATATGTCATTCAATGCGCATATTAAACAAATATGTAGGACTGCTTTTTTGCATTTGCGCAATATCTCTAAAATTAGAAAGGTCTTGTCTCAGAGTGATGCTGAAAAACTAATTCATGCATTTATTTGCTCTAGGCTGGACTATTGTAATTCATTATTATCAGGTTGTCCTAAAAGTTCCCTGAAAAGCCTTCAGTTAATTCAAAATGCTGCAGCTAGAGTATTGACGGGGACTAGAAGGAGAGAGCATATTTCACCCATATTGGCCTCTCTTCATTGGCTTCCTGTTAATTCTAGAATAGAATTTAAAATTCTTCTTTTTACTTATAAGGTTTTGAATAATCAGGTCCCATCTTATCTTAGGGACCTCATTGTACCATATCACCCCAATAGAGCGCTTCGCTCTCAGACTGCAGGCTTACTTGTAGTTCCTAGGGTTTTTAAGAGTAGAATGGGAGGCAGAGCCTTCAGCTTTCAGGCTCCTCTCCTCTGGAACCAGCTCTCAATTCAGATCAGGGAGACAGACACCCTCTCTACTTTTAAGATTAGGCTTACAACTTTCCTTTTTGCTAAAGCTTATAGTTAGGGCTGGATCAGGTGACCCTGAACCATCCCTTAGTTATGCTGCTATAGACTTAGACTGCTGGGGGGTTCCCATGATGCACTGAGTGTTTCTTTCTCTTTTTGCTCTGTATGGACCACTCTGCATTTAATCATTAATGATTGATCTCTGCTCCCCTCTACAGCATGTCTTTTTCCTGGTTCTCTCCCTCAGCCCCAACCAGTCCCAGCAGAAGACTGCCCCTCCCTGAGCCTGGTTCTGCTGGAGATTTCTTCCTGTTAAAAGGGAGTTTTTCCTTCCCACTGTCGCCAAGTGCTTGCTCACAGGGGGTCGTTTTGACCGTTGGGGTTTTTCCGTAATTATTGTATGGCTTTGCCTTACAGTATAAAGCGCCTTGGGGCAACTGTTTGTTGTGATTTGGCGCTATATAAATAAAATTGATTGATTGATAAATAGAAATAAACAAAATCTGTCATTTTTGTCAAAAGCATTTCCTTTCAGACATTATTGGCATGAATGTCTTTCCATACCTCTGAGCTGAGCTCTTGCAGCTGGCTGTGTTGCACATCAGGATGTAATTCATAATGCAGGACGTCTCATTTTGGGAGGAAAAGAACATTTTAGTTGATTGTAGTTTGTCTGTATTACAGCGTTTGGAAAGAGGTGTCATTTTATTTAAAGCGGCAATTCATTTTCATTTTGAAGTTATTATTTCTGACCGGACTCTGTCTCGGCAGAGAGCTGCGCAGCATTTGGAGCTGGGCCAACGATACGGAGGACGATTCTCGTTTCTTTCTCACAACGTGACAAGAGTCCCCAGTGACTTTAATCAACACAAAAGTGACTAGCGATTGACATATTTTAATGGCTTTGAGAGGGGTTAAGAAAGGAACTTGCTGTTTCTGGAGAGCAGCAAATCAAAGAACCAATGAGCCAGCGGATTGAAGCAAGTGCTTCATTGGTTGACTGTTCAAAGTGGAGTCGCGCTGCAGAAACGGTTGATTACAGAGCCGCTGCAGGGTCTGTAATCAACATAGAGAAATGATCATTTTCCCGACAAACACCCTCAAAAACAACGGCCGCTCTGAAAGACGGATAAGGGAATCGTTAAGCAAACAAACTGTTGATATCAGTGGATCAAATCATTTCTTAACGATACCCAAAAAGAACCAGTTCTCGATACCCAACCCTAATCTTAGCTTAGCATGGCGCAACACGACGCCATGGTGCAAACCACAAACATGGTCCATTCCACGCTGTCGGGAGAGGAAATACACTTTAAGAATTTCCTTCTGGCCACAACAAGGAAAGGATAAAATCCGTGGTTAGATCCATGTTTTGAAGACGATTTTCTTGCTGTGATCGGCTTCACTTGTGCTGTTTGTACGAGATGCACAATTAAAAACACCTCACTTTCCTCCTCAAAATATTATCTTAGGAAAATCTGTCCACCTAATAAGCAACACTAGTCATGTGACTACATCCCTGCAAAATACACATTGTAACCATTTTGATGTAGTCATTGTCAAAGCCCACAAACAAAAAATAAAACACTGATTCCACACTGTAAAAAATAAAACATTTTCCCCCATTCATTTTAGGGGCGTGACCTGAGATGATGTCACCAAAATTCATACTCCTCACAGCTTGAGGTTTCTGAGTGTTAATTAGAGGCAGGTGAAATCAAGCTAATTTCCTCATGTTTATGTTTTAATTTCTCTGGGCATATAGCACCAAAAATAAAATGAAATATCAATATTTTCATAATTCTTTATTTTAGAATAGTCAGCTCATTTGCCATTTTATTTACTAGTGATATGCACTTTAAGATTGATGTCATGTTTAGTCATCTACATTGCTAATTCCTTTCTTTTCCTTTCTGTCATGTAACCCGCCATTTAGGATTGCATGACTTTGATTTCCATATTATGTAGTTTTGTTGTTTTGGTTGTTGTGCACAATTAATTTAGTGGCATTACCTTTTATGCTTCTTATTTTAATGAGCACAAGGATGACTATCATATCTGGCCATCCCAAGCGAGTAAGATACAGGGTGTCCCAAACAAACTGCCACAAATCACTTGACTGTAATTCTGCAACGGCTAATCTGAAATCTTTTTTTTTTCCTTTTTTTTTCTTCAGACATCAAGATATATGTGAGGAATTTCTCCTGATGTAGTTTGAGACTGATCCAATGAGGATGCCGCTTACAATCGAGCAAAAAGGGAAACTGGGAAACTACTTTGAGACTAAATCGATCGTGCAAAACCAACGACAATATCAATGTCATTTTGCAGTTATGAAAGCTCCATACAGAGAGACAGTATGGAGGATTGTAAAGAAGTTTCAAACTGATAGACCTGTTCACAGTGTTAACAAAGGGAGATCTGGCCGAACCAGAATAGCGATGCACATATTGAACACTTCTTGTGAATGCCAAAACTCTTATAAACTGAGGTGAAATTAGAAAAGATCACCAGAGATAACATTCCCTGAGACTTGCTTCAAGATGACAGATATCAGTATCCAAAAGTGCATAGATTTTCTATGGCTTTATTTTTGTGGCACTTTTTTGGGATACCCTGTATAATTCTTAAGAGTTTGAACAATTTTATCTTGGACCTGGGGAAGACATGACTTTCTTTTCTTTCCTAGGTGAACCTTGTAATCACTGCTTATGTGCTATTGTATATAACATAAAACAAATATTCTGCATACTATGCATGCTTAATGTAATGTCTATGACAACAAACAAAACAGAATTATCATCACAAGTGTTATGACATTCAGAATCTTCAAAGCTTATACTTTAGGTGTGGTAAGTTTAACATTTAGAATGACTTTACATAACTAAATATATTCTTAGAATAGTTTTCATATAATTTTTTCCTGATTGCCATCCACACGCACTGTGACCATCTGACTAACATGACTGAAGTGAGTGAATGTGACAGGCCAAGCAGACCTGAAGTTAATAAAAGTATCACACAATGCTACAATACCCTCGGCCATATGAGCGTAAAAATAGGAAACAGAATGTGACCTTTTGACCTCTTAAAATAGGTCAAGGTTAGCCATAAGCAACAAGGTAAGTTTTAAAATTCAGTTAAAGTAATTTTTATTCAGTTAATTAAGGGAAGAAGAACTCAACCAGGCAACATGGTGGATTAGTGGTTAGCACTGTTGCCTCACAGCAAGAAGGTCATGAGTTTGATTCCCGCCTGTGGCCTTTTTGTGTGGAGTCTGCGTGTTCTCCCCGTGTTTGCGTGGGCTCTCTCCGGGTGCTTTGGCTTCCTCCCACATCCAAAGATGTACAGGTTAGGTGGATTGGAAACTTTAAAATTGTCTGTAGGTGTGAGTGTGGGTGTGACTGTGTTTGTCTATATGTGGCCCTGCGATAGACTGGCGTCCTGTCCAGGGTGTACCCTGCCTCACACTCTATGACTGCTGTGATAGGCTCTAGCCCCCCACAACCCTTAATTGGAGTAAGCAGTTGAAGATGAGTGAGTGGAACTCAACCCTTTTATTTGTTATTAATGTGAATTTTAGTTCCAGTGTTTAGCCTATCTTCTAGTCCATTGTTTTTCTAGTCCTAATTTCGGTGCTCGATTTGTTGTTGTGTGTATAGGTATGCAGTTGCTACTTACATTAATTATTAAGATCTTATTGTCTTTTTCATAATTTGTACTTGTTTAATTGGTATCCCAGTGCAAATATATATATATATATATATATATATATATATATATATATATATATATATATATATATATATATATATATATATATATATATATATTAATTCTACGAGGTCTATTAGAAAAGTATCCGACCTTATTATTTTTTTCAAAAACCATATGGATTTGAATCACGTGGAATTGCGTCAGACAAGCTTGAACCCTCGTGCGCATGCGTGAGTTTTTCCACGCCTGTCGGTTGCGTCATTCGCCTGTGAGCAGGCTTTGAGTGAGGAATGGTCCACCCCCTCGTCGTTGTTTCATTGCCAGGAAATGGTGGAATGATTTGGGCTTTTTTTCCATCAGAATTTTTTCAGAAACTGTTAGAGACTGGCAGCTGGAAACCATTAGAAAAATTTATCTGGCTTTCGGTGAAAATGTTACGGGCTTGGTAGAGAATAAGGAGTGTTACTGTCGCTTTAAGGACGGCCCCCAGCGGCTGTGGGGCGCGCCGCACTCCGAAGCCGCCATCGACAGGCTGAACGACCATTTCATTTCTAAACGGATGGCTGTCTGGATCCGTGACCATCGTGTGCCATTTCTCTGGTTATCACAAGAGCTGGACATCAACCATTTTCCGGCAGATTTCACTTTTAACAAGAGATTTTGTCATGGAAAGCCGAGCGGAGGCTTCGCGCGTCACGATGGATTCACTACTGGAGCGAGACAAAACCACCTCCGTTTTGGTCTCACAGGACGGCTTTGAGATGGCGTTCAGACAGCTGTCGGTGGTTTTTCCATCGAGTGATTATCTGAGAAATTGTGGATGTGCCTGGACATGCCAGAACATGTCCCGTGAGGCTTCATCACTGTGTTGCTGTGCGCCATGCGGCACCGCCACGACGCATGAAGCCTCCGCTCCTCTTTCCATGACAAAACTCCTGTAACAGTGGAATGTGCCGTTCATTTCCAAACTGGACACTGTGTTTTATCCGGTACGTCATCTGACTAGCACAGGAATTGTGCACTTTTTCGGCACATTGAGACAGACATGCGGAGGAATTCCGCGCATCGCGGCGGTGCCGCATGGCGTACAGCAATGCCGTGATGAAGCCTCACGGGACATGTTCTGGCATGTCCAGGCACATCCACAATTTCTCGGATAATCACTCGATGGAAAAACCACCGACAGCTGTCTGAACGCCATCTCAAAGCCGTCCTGTGAGACCAAAATGGAGGTGGTTTTGTCTCGCTCCAGTAGTGAATCCATCGTGACGCGCGAAGCCTCCGCTCGGCTTTCCATGACAAAATCTCTTGTTAAAAGTGAAATCTGCCGGAAAATGGTTGATGTCCAGCTCTTGTGATAACCAGAGAAATGGCACACGATGGTCACGGATCCAGACAGCCATCCATTTAGAAATGAAATGGTCGTTCAGCCTGTCGATGGCGGCTTCGGAACGCGGCGCGCCCCGTTTATTTCTCACTAGCATTTACATAATATATGAGAAACACATTAGGTTTACACAGAAAAGCAGCGGTTTCTAAGTGGATTCTGCCATGTTGGATTAGTAGCCAGAGAGAAACTAGCCAGTGACGGCACTGTACCTCTCTACTTTGACTAGCTGTCCCACCATGCTCCCACCATGTGCATGAAGTGTTGTGCGTCCAGATAACTAGGCTGTAATGCAGTCTGTCAATCTATATTTATCAATATCCAAAATCTAATTTGCCTTCATATTTGTTCAACTAAGTGTTCTATCAAATAGCAACAACACTGATAGAAATATTCTCTTCATGGTACACATAAAGGTCAGAGGTGATTTGGCAATGGATTGAGTTGAGTATTTTTTAAATATGACAATCACAATGTCGGTCACTTAAAGGTGCTTCTTCTGAATAAGATTTAACCTGACCCATACCCCGAGCAAGCACATTGGGAATAATGTTCAGAAAAAAAGACTTCCTCAGGAATTTTGATTATAGCATGGAACCTCAAGCATACCAGACTCAATGTGGTGACTGTCCTGGCACATATCCTGCACCATCCTCATATACTTCACTGCCACACCAGACTTCATTATACAATACCACACCTTTTCTTTTGGCACTCCGTCATAAACTTTAAGTCCACAAACAAACAATGCAACTCCTTCTGGCCTTCTTTACACTTCTCCATGAGCAGTCTCAGAGCAAATATTGCATCTGCAGTGCTCAGTCTGTGTAATATATAGCTATTCATACTGAAAATTATGCAAAATTCTTCTTTGAACACTGCTGGTCTTTGATGGATAAGTTGTTGGGATATGAATTACATAGTTTTCTCTGCATCTAATTTCAGACTATTACTTCCCCTTTTGTGACACCAGTTTGTGACTGACTACTATGAAATTTGTGAAGCAGCTGTTTGTTTATTTTTCAGTGTCATTGGACCATGTGTCATGTTTATTTGACCTAACAACATAAACATGTGACTGTCCATGGAATGTATGTGCAGGTTATTGCACGCATGCGTACCACCTCCCGAACCCCCATGAGGCCCACGTGGCCTCATAGGGGTTCAGGAGGTGGGCTTTCAAATGTTGAGATGTGGGCTTGACCCACAGATCCACACAGGCGATGGAGCTATCACTTCAAGTTTAACATCAAGACAACAAACTTGAGCCAAGATGTCCTTTCTTTTTTAGCACATCCACTGAATAACAGCTGTGACTCCCATCATGTCAGTATCCTATGGTGGGTAGTTCTCTCTGCCACTCTTGTGAGACACTCCAATTCTGTGTCAACAACACATCCGCCTTCCTTACAAGCCTGTCCACTCATCCAGTGTCACTTTTCTTTAGGCTGTCTCGTCAGCACACAACAGCATAAAAGAGTTTCATTTGCATAATGAGGCATGCCCACTTCATGCAGTCATCACCAAATTGTCAGATTCACCTCAGATGTGATCCACAATTACAAAAAAGTGCAATTTGGTGCCTGTATTTCAAATAAGTTTTTTTTTTTTTTTTTTTTGTGCCATTTTTCCATTTGTGCCACCCCCTAGTGACCTACATCTACCAAATTTGGCAGCCAGCCATTGCCCATTGCTATGCATCATTGTGCAAAGTGCCATGTTCATCTCAAGTAATGTTGGGAAAATATGCAAAATTTTCTGTTTCGATTGACCTATCAAGCTCATTTTAATAACTTTGGTTCCTAATGGTTCAAAGGTTCCACTTGCAAAGATGTGTTGATCGAGGTGACGGCTTGGGACAAGATCGATTTTAAAGGTTTTGCATATTTTTCAATACTGTGTAAAAATGTAAAAATAGAAATGGGTGTGGCTTATATCAGAAGATTTGTCCCACTCCACAGAATATGGGGTGTATGAATTTTGTTTGTGAGGTGAACTGTTTCAGGATTCTGGTTTAAAAAAAATTTAGAAGATACATTTTTTTTCTTCATTATAGTGCCATCTGGAGCCACAAAAATTTAAATTTTTCTGTGGCCCTACCTTGTGTTTGGTCTCTTTCAGCCCTAAACATTTTGGTATGATAGGTTGAATGATGTGAGCCATGACCACTTTTCTGATTAAAAAGCCAGTAGGCCACATCCCCTTTCAACAATCATGATGTACTTATGTATTTCAAATGAGACCTGTCCCAAGATTACCCATGTCGAATTTGGTACAATTCCGATTAGCCAATTTTGAGATAAAAACTGTAGAGACTGATGGCACCCCCTAGTGTCTAATCAAAACTGTTTTAATCAGACTCCCTCTCTGTAGTATTCGGCATCAGTCACGCACATTTTGTGCAGGTCTTAGTTACAGTTAGTACTAAGATCTGCAAGTCCTACTTCCTGTGTCACATGTTTGTAACAGGAAGTTCATCCTTTATTTCTCATGTAGGTTAAGGCCCATCGAGCTCATTTTAATAACTTAAGCTTCTGAGGAACAGTAGACTCTGTGTGTAAAGTTTGGTATTGTTCAGACTTTGCATATTTTCCTAATTTGTGAAAAAACCATCTTGGCGCAAATGGGCATGGCCTAACTCCTGAGATTCAGCTCGAGCAAGTGAACATGTCCATACTTGACTGTGCTATGTATGATTTTGGAGTTATATGCCAAAATGCATACGTGCTGCTATAGCGCCCCCAGTAGGTATATTTGTTTCAGTTTTTGTGTCTGAGTTACGGGCAGAGTTTTTATTAGTTCTGAAAACATCACCTCCACAGCTTTTATGGTTTAGGTTGCAATATTGCAATTAGTGGGGGGAAATAATAATAAGGAAAATAAATAAATAAAAGTAAGTCCCTTCAGCTGCTCCCTTGTTTGCACTCAGGGTCGCCTCAGCAAATCCATGGTGGATCTGCATGTTGATTTGCCACAGATTTTATGCCGGATGCCCGCTGCCCCTCTGGCTATGTGCCTGCACAGTCTTTGTGAGCACCAGGAGCACACATTCCAAAAGAAGGGAAAAACTCACTCATTATGGTGGAAAGCACTTTCAGTAAAAAGTTTACATCCCTTGGAAACACAATTGGTACACATTTGAACAGGCCTAAAAGCCTAAATGTTTTTAAAACCGCAGGTGCGCTGAGTCAGTACCATTTTATGAAACAGGGAGACTGCTGATGCATATTTAAGTGAAGGATTGAGTTAATGTAGTTTAAAAACATGGACTGTGGCTCTGCTGGACTCAACAGCAGCGCTGACTCCCTATTCGCTCTGCTGACACTGTGGGTATGAAGCAAAATGAGGAGAAATGCGCACTTATTTAGTGAATCGGGTTTCATTTATCCTATTCTACTTAATTAAAAAAAATCCACCTGTACTGGGCTGATTCAGATAAGATTCAGTCAGATCAGGACATCTCTAGATGTTTTCATAATGTTGTGTGGACTTATGTTAATCATAAAGTACGGATTAGTGCTTGTCCAGACAGACAACTGATGCAAATGGTGAACTTGGCGCCAGAGAATTTCTCGTTGTGTCGGACAAATGGACAACCGTTAATATCAAGCTCTGTGCTGACAACCCTCTGAAAGACAGCTTGAGGAGCTCTGTCTTACGGAATAAGTCCGTCATCAGCAGTTGACTTGTGCTACTCAGGGGTAAGCAGCGCTGCTGAATGGGTTGCACGCTAAGGTAAGCAGCTAACTATAAAAGTGGTCGTCTTAAAAAGTTTGCCACCAAGCACTTTTGACATTTTCACCCCTTTGAGTGTTTTTATTGTAATTACATGAAGTTGCCGGTGACGCCGACCGAACGGTCCCCTCTAAAAATTGGTCCGCCCTGCCTTCACTGCGCATGCGTCGAGACTGACTCTGAGATGGACTCTCTACACTCAAACCGATCAAAGGGAATAATGTGATTATTAACCATCAAATTACAAAGTAAAACCTCTTAAATCAATCTAAAGTCAGTTTTAAGCAGAAACGAGGCAATAATCAGTGAATTGCTACTGACACTCCAAAATGATGTAGGCGCAGCAGTTCGTCAGACTCAGGCGTGCTGCTGTGGTGCTCTGATCGCTTCCTCCATCTTTTATTATGAAATAATGCTGAATTTATGTGGAAATGATTGTTGTTCAAAAGCTTCAGATATCTGTCGCTGAGACAGATGATGACTGGAGTGAAGTTTTAAGCAGAAACAAGGTGATAATCGGTGAATCACTGCTGATGCTCCGAAATGACGCAGGTACGGTTAAGGCAGGGCGGACTGATTTTAAGGGGGCACCGTTTGGGCAGTGACACCAGTTAGCCTGTGACTGTGTTTGCACTCTAAAACAATATTGCAACAGTTAATTTTTTTCCCCTGAGTGAAAAGATTTACTCCAAAACACCTAAAAATTGGGTCTATGTTGAAAAAATTCCAGAGTTCTGATTTAATGAGTCTTATTGTACAAACAAACAAACAACAACAAAACAGCAAGCTACCATTTTAATATGTGTGATCACTGCTTTATGTTAAACATAAAGTCAGACAGATTTATTTTTGAGCATGGAAAAACTCTCCCACTACATGCAAAACAGCCTAGACTTGACGTTTGTCCCAGAAATACATCAGAGATCTGAGCTCCTCCTGGTGCAGTACGACACGCCCACTGAGCCACTTCACGCTCAGGGATGTCTTCTCTCCAAAGGGAGCTCGAGTGTTCCAGCAGGGACTCTTTTGGTATTTAAAGCAACAGTTTTTTTTGTCACTGAAACTGTGAGAAGGGGGGGGGGGGGGGGGGTCAAAGCATTATCTACTTTGTTACTGATATTAGGTTGGTGAAAATGTGTATATATGAGCAGATACATTGACAGGAAAGGGAAAGCAGGTGTCTATTTGGACAGGACTTTTTTTTTTACTTGAATCTGTGCTTTTTTTTTTTTTTTTTTTGCAGCTTTATGTCCTTACGTGGCTCATTCATGTTGTAATCTTATCACCGTGCCTGAGCCAGAACAACAGGCTACAGCCGTGGTGCAGATTTCAGAGAAAATATTTCTGATCCAACCCAACCATAGCCAGTTAATAATTTGTTGAAGCCACAGATTTTCACATTTTGCCAGTGTTTTCTTTGACTTTGCATCACTATTTGACATGTATTTCACTTAACAGAAAAGCCACAACTTATTTTGCAAAATTTTGTCAGAGAACCACAGATTGGAACACACAATATAGTCAGGGTTCCCCCTTCCCCTTTAAATGGAAGAACAGTGGAAGTCAGGTGAACTTTGCTTCTTGGTTTTATCATTGACCATTGCTGAACTTTACTATGAACTGCTGGCTGTTTCCACTTCAAGAGATGATCGACAGGAGGTGCTGAAGTATGAATTATCGGCTCTGAGAACAGATCCAAAACCAAATGAGTGAAAATGACCCACAGTTGAAGGATTATGTGTGTTATCTGGATTTAGCACACATTATAGTTTACTTTGCATCTGTACCCAAAAGACGCTGATTAAAGATTCTTTACAACTTTGGAAGAACTAAAATATTCTGATTCTTGCATAGGTGCTTATTTTTTTACAGTTCTGTTACATCTGAGGATGGTAATTAATTCTGAATGTTAAAGATAACGGCAGTCGTATCTCGACTTAATCATGAAGCTCACATATTTGACATATGTAAAGGACATTCAGTTTGCAGAGCCTTTGTTATATTTAAAAAATGCATCCTGATTAGTAATTTTGTCAAAAGGACATTAACATGAGATTCAACAGCATTTTGCTGTGCAGGTCCAATTCCACTCTGGAAACCATTTGGATTAGTCTTCTTAAAAAGTAAACCTAAATTATACAACTAACTAACTTTGTCCTGCATCACTGGGGCTGCAGTATGCATGCATGCAATGCTGAATCTCACCACAAGAAGGCGATGTGGGCCAATGTCTTGTGACCTTGCTTTCTAAATTAGGCAGGCAGATTTTTTTTCTTAATTGCAGAGAGAGAGAGAGAGTGTGTGTGTGTGTGTGTGTGTGTGTGTGTGTGTGTGTGTGTGTGTGTGTGTGTGTGTGTGTGTGTCGGGGTGGTGGTTGTTTCTCACAAATACAGATGATGTGACTGCTCTCATTTGCATACTGTACAACTTTGTTGCTGTCATTTTACTATACAAAGGAAGTATTTGCATCATGTTTGCATAATACATACAGTAATGACACACCTTGATATGTGCTGAATGAATAACTACAGATGTTGTTTCATGATACTGAGTGATCTGTGGACATATTATATACATACAGTATATTTTTATAGTTTTTCTGATCTACATTCAGTAGAAGAACACCTTTTTTACACCCAACCTGCAAACAAACCAATTGGTGGATTTCATTGAATGGTGGCGCGCTATATAAAGATGTGCATGTTGGAAAATGATTATGGTCTGACATCTTCAGTGGGAGATAATTGTACTTCTGTGTGTTTATTTGGTGCATCATATGATGTTACATTGTGAGTGTGATTTCTCCTTATCTGGTGGATGGCTTTCTACAAAACTACACACAATGGTAGCACACCATATGAAGATTTGCATAAAGGATGTAATTAAAGGATGAAATGGTAAAAGATAATATAAAATAAATAATTCTGATTCAACATCTTTGAGAAGAGACAATGAGAGTTTTGTGCTTTATTGATGCATTTCTTTATGTAGTTGATTTCATATGTGCAACTCCTCCTAAATTACTTAATACTTTTCAGTTAAACTTCAAACAGTTTCAGCACACCATGTGAAGATTTGCATAAATGAAAGGAATTCTGGTCCAAAGTTGTCAAGGAGAGATAATTACTATTGGTATTTCATTGACATATTATACTGTGATATCAATTCCACAAGCACAACCCCCATTAATTACTTTATACATTTCAGTGAAATTTCATGAACTGAAATTTCACTGAAATACATTTCAGTGAAGATGTGTATAAAGGAAAATAATTTCCACCAGTCATCTTCAAGGGCATGGAAGTGATATTTTGACTTTTGCTGTTTACAGTAAATCATATTCGTCAGTTGGTAAGTTTCCATTGCCCTCCAAATTGTGCATTTTGAAGTAGAAAATGGAAAATTTAAGAAAAAGTTTACAACATTTCCATAACAGTTTTTACGCTGACATGAGGTGGCTTCTCAGGTGATTCAAAAGAACTGTATCTTGAAAACTGGAATAGAAACACTTTTTCTGTTATTATATGTCACATGAAGTACAGAAAGAGTCACAAGAGATGCTAAAATACATGGCTCGGTACATATGAGCAGAGACAAAGAGCTTGTGTAAAACTGTGCGAAAAGTGTTCAAAGGCACGCGCACACACACACACACTCACACACATATCCAAAACAAATAAACACTGGGTGCTAGGCAGGTTGGACAAAATGTTCAGCAACTGACTGTTTCTGTCCATTCTAAGCATTTTATTACAAATATTTCAGATAATATGGCTTGCTGTTAGTTTGCTGTACTAACTGATCATCTAAGAATTCTGCTATTTTCGTGCTATTTGTATGTTGGCACCTTTTAGCAGGTATCAGTGACGGTTAGCGCCACTGTTACTCCACAATTACTAAGGCAATAAGTCAGGCAAACCATTTAGTGCCTGCAGCAAAGCCATCACCATCATGAAAACCACAACCTCGTCTGCAAATATGTGCGTTAATAAAACTCCTAAACCAAGGTTAGCCTCTTAGCTTGTTAGGTAAAGGTGCCTTGACACTTCCACGAATTTGATCCACGCACTGGTACGCAGTCTGCTGTGCAGGATAATAAACTTGTAAACTCATTGTAAACCATTGTAAACTGTGTGTGGCTTTGTGCAAGTGCGCAAAGAAAATTTTGAAATGTTCAAAATCTCTGTCACACATTATTTATGTGAATTTGATGTGAGCATTGCACAAACGAATAAAAAACACTGCGTGAGTGCAAGTGATTGTGTCAGCGCACCGCATCACAGCGCAGCTCATCTGAACGATTATAATCTTAGTCTGACTTAGTGCTTAGCTCAGATAAGATAATTATAGTGGGCGATTTTAACATCCACACAGATGCTGAGAATGGCAGTGTTGAGACTATTGTCTAATCTATTGTTAGACTCGATTGGCTTTGCTCAAAATGTAAATGAGTAAACCCACCACTTTAATCATACCTTAGATCTTGTTCTGACTTATGGTATGGAAATTGAAGACTTAACAGTATTCCCTGAAAAACCCCTTCTGTCTGATCATTTCTTAATAACATTTACATTTACTCTGATGGACTACCCAGCAGTGGGGAATAAGTTTCATTACAGTAGAAGTCTTTCAGAAAGCGCTGTAACTAGGTTTAAGGATATGATTCCTTCTTTATGTTCTCCAATGCCATATACCAACACAGGGCAGAGTAGCTACCTAAACTCTGTGAGTGAGATAGATTATCTGGTCAATAGTTTTATATCCTCATTGAGGACAACTTTGGATGCTGTAGCTCCTCTGAAAAAGAGAGCTTTAAATCAGAAGTGCCTGACTCCGTGGTATAACTCACAAACTCGCAGCTTAAAGCAGATAACCTGTAAGTTGGAGAGGAAATGGTGTCTCACTAATTTAGAAGATCTTCACTTAGCCTGGAAAAAGAGTCTGTTGCTCTATAAAAAAAACCTCCGTAAAGCTAGGACATCTTATTACTCATCACTAATTGAAGAAAATAAGAACAACCCCAGGTTTCTTTTCAGCACTGTAGCCAGGCTGACAAAGAGTCAGAGCTCTATTGAGTCGAGTATTCCTTTAACTTTAACTAGTAATGACTTCATGACTTTCTTTGCTAATAAAATTTTAACTATTAGAGAAAAAATTACTCATAACCATCCTAAATCAATCAATCAATCAATCAATTTTTTTTATATAGCGCCAAATCACAACAAAACAGTTGCCCCAAGGTGCTTTATATTGTAAGGCAAGGCCATACAATAATTATGTAAAACCCCAACGGTCAAAACGACCCCCTGTGAGCAAGCACTTGGCTACAGTGGGAAGGAAAAACTCCCTTTTAACAGGAAGAAACCTCCAGCAGAACCAGGCTCAGGGAGGGGCAGTCTTCTGCTGGGACTGGTTGGGGCTGAGGGAGAGAACCAGGAAAAAGACATGCTGTGGAGGGGAGCAGAGATCGATCACTAATGATTAAATGCAGAGTGGTGCATACAGAGCAAAAAGAGAAAGAAACAGTGCATCATGGGAACCCCCCAGCAGTCTACGTCTATAGCAGCATAACTAAGGGATGGTTCAGGGTCACCTGATCCAGCCCTAACTATAAGCTTTAGCAAAAAGGAAAGTTTTAAGCCTAATCTTAAAAGTAGAGAGGGTGTCTGTCTCCCTGATCTGAATTGGGAGCTGGTTCCACAGGAGAGGAGCCTGAAAGCTGAAGGCTCTGCCTCCCATTCTACTCTTACAAACCCTAGGAACTACAAGTAAGCCTGCAGTCTGAGAGTGAAGCGCTCTATTGGGGTGATATGGTACTACGAGGTCCCTAAGATAAGATGGGACCTGATTATTCAAAACCTTATAAGTAAGAAGAAGAATTTTAAATTCTATTCTAGAATTAACAGGAAGCCAATGAAGAGAGGCCAATATGGGTGAGATATGCTCTCTCCTTCCAGTCCCCGTCAGTACTCTAGCTGCAGCATTTTGAATTAACTGAAGGCTTTTCAGGGAACTTTTAGGACAACCTGATAATAATGAATTACAATAGTCCAGCCTAGAGGAAATAAATGCATGAATTAGTTTTTCAGCATCACTCTGAGACAAGACCTTTCTAATTTTAGAGATATTGCGTAAATGCAATAAAGCAGTCCTACATATTTGTTTAATATGCGCTTTGAATGACATATCCTGATCAAAAATGACTCCAAGATTTCTCACAGTATTACTAGAGGTCAGGGTAATGCCATCCAGAGTAAGGATCTGGTTAGACACCATGTTTCTAAGATTTGTGGGGCCAAGTACAATAACTTCAGTTTTATCTGAGTTTAAAAGCAGGAAATTAGAGGTCATCCATGTCTTTATGTCTGTAAGACAATCCTGCAGTTTAGCTAATTGGTGTGTGTCCTCTGGCTTCATGGATAGATAAGCTGGGTATCATCTGCGTAACAATGAAAATTTAAGCAATACCGTCTAATAATACTGCCTAAGGGAAGCATATATAAAGTGAATAAAATTGGTCCTAGCACAGAACCTTGTGGAACTCCATAATTAACTTTAGTCGTGAAGAAGATTCCCCATTTACATGAACAAATTGTAATCTATTAGACAAATATGATTCAAACCACCGCAGCGCAGTGCCTTTAATACCTATGGAATGCTCTAATCTCTGTAATAAATTTTATGGTCAACAGTATCAAAAGCAGCACTGAGGTCTAACAGAACAAGCACAGAGATGAGTCCACTGTCCGAGGCCATAAGAAGATCATTTGTAACCTTCACTAATGCTGTTTCTGTACTATGATGAATTCTAAAACCTGACTGAAACTCTTCAAATAGACCATTCCTCTGCAGATGATCAGTTAGCTGTTTTACAACTACCCTTTCAAGAATTTTTGAGAGAAAAGGAAGGTTGGAGATTGGCCTATAATTAGCTAAGATAGCTGGGTCAAGTGATGGCTTTTTAAGTAATGGTTTAATTACTGCCACCTTAAAAGCCTGTGGTACATAGCCAACTAACAAAGATAGATTGATCATATTTAAGATCGAAGCATTAAATAATGGTAGGGCTTCCTTGAGCAGCCTGGTAGGAATGGGGTCTAATAAACATGTTGATGGTTTGGATGAAGTAACTAATGAAAATAAGTCAGACAGAACAATCGGAGAGAAAGAGTCTAACCAAATACCGGCATCACTGAAAGCAGCCAAAGATAACGATACGTCTTTGGGATGGTTATGAGTAATTTTTTCTCTAATAGTTAAAATTTTGTTAGCAAAGAAAGTCATGAAGTCATTACTAGTTAAAGTTAATGGAATACTCAGCTCAATAGAGCTCTGACTCTTTGTCAGCCTGGCTACAGTGCTGAAAAGAAACCTGGGGTTGTTCTTATTTTCTTCAATTAGTGATGAGTAGAAAGATGTCCTAGCTTTACGGAGGGCTTTTTTATAGAGCAACAGACTCTTTTTCCAGGCTAAGTGAAGATCTTCTAAATTAGTGAGACGCCATTTCCTCTCCAACTTACGGGTTATCTGCTTTAAGCTACGAGTTTGTGAGTTATACCACGGAGTCAGACAATACTAAAGACATATCGTTCTCTTTGGCTGCTTTCAGTAATGCCGGTATTTGGTTAGACTCTTTCTCTCCGATTGTTCTATCTGAGTTATTTTCATTAGTTTCTTCCTCCAAACCATCAACATGTCTATTAGACCCCATTCCTACCAGGCTGCTCAAGGAAGCCCTACCATTAATTAATGCTTCGATCTTAAATATGATCAATCTATCTTTATTAGTTGGCTATGTACCACAGGCTTTTAAGGTGGCAGTAATTAAACCATTACTTAAAAAGCCATCACTTGACCCAGCTATCTTAACTAATTATAGGCCAATCTCCAACCTTCCTTTTCTCTCAAAAATTCTTGAAAGGGTAGTTGTAAAACAGCTAACTGATCATCTGCAGAGGAATGGTCTATTTGAAGAGTTTCAGTCAGGGTTTAGAATTCATCATAGCAAGAATTAATCTTCTTATGGCCTCAGCCAGTGGACTCATCTCTGTGCTTGTTCTGTTAGACCTCAGTGCTGCTTTTGATACTGTTGACCATAAAATTGTATTACAGAGATTCGAGCATGCCATAGGTATTAAAGGCACTGCGCTGTGGTGGTTTGAATCATATTCATCTAATAGATTACAATTTGTTCATGTAAATGGGGAATCTTCTTCACAGACTAAGGTTAATTATGGAGTTCCACAAGGTTCTGTGCTAGGACCAATTTTATTCACTTTATACATGCTTCCCTTAAGCAGTATTATTAGACAGCATTGCTTAAATTTTCATTGTTACGCAGATGATACCCAGCTTTATCTATCCATGAAGCCAGAGGGGACACACCAATTAGCTAAACTGCAGGATTGTCTTACAGACATAAAGACATGGATGTCCTCTAATTTCCTGCTTTTAAACACAGATAAAACTGAAGTTATTGTACTTGGCCCCACAAATCTTAGAAACATGGTGTCTAACCAGATCCTTACTCTGGATGGCATTACCCTGACCTCTAGTAATACTGTGAGAAATCTTGGAGTCATTTTTGATCAGGATATGTCATTCAATGTGCATATTAAACAAATATGTAGGACTGCTTTTTTGCATTTGCGCAATATCTCTAAAATTAGAAAGGTCTTGTCTCAGAGTGATGCTGAAGAACTAATTCATGCATTTATTTCCTCTAGGCTGGACTATTGTAATTCATTATTATCAGGTTGTCCTAAAAGTTCCCTGAAAAGCCTTCAGTTAATTAAAAATGCTGCAGCTAGAGTATTGACAGGGACTAGAAGGAGAGAGCATATTTTACCCATATTGGCCTCTCTTCATTGGCTTCCTGTTAATTCTAGAATAGAATTTAAAATTCTTCTTCTTACTTACAAGGTTTTGAATAATCAGGTCCCATCTTATCTTAGGGACCTCATTGTACCATATCACCCCAATAGAGCACTTCGCTCTCAGACTGCAGGCTTACTTGTAGTTCCTAGGTGTTTTAAGAGTAGAATGGGAGGCAGAGCCTTCAGCTTTCAGGCTCCTCTCCTCTGGAACCAGGTCCCAATTCGGATCAGGGAGACAGACACCCTCTCTACTTTTAAGATTAGGCTTAAAACTTTCCTTTTTGATAAAGCTTATAGTTAGGGCTGGATCAGGTGACCCTGAACCATCCCTTAGTTATGCTGCTATAGACTTAGACTGCTGGGGGTTCCCATGATGCAATGAGTGTTTCTTTCTCTTTTTGCTCTGTATGGACCACTCTGCATTTAATCATTAGTGATTGATCTCTGCTCCCCTCCACAGCATGTCTTTTTCCTGGTTCTCTCCCTCAGCCCCAACCAGTCCCAGCAGAAGACTTCCCCTCCCTGAGCCTGGTTCTGCTGGAGGTTTCTTCCTGTTAAAAGGGAGTTTTTCCTTCCCACTGTCACCAAGTGCTTGCTCACAGGGGGTCGTTTTGACTGTTGGGGTTTTTCCGTAATTATTGTATGGCTTTGCCTTACAATATAAAGCGCCTTGGGGCAACTGTTTGTTGTGATTTGGTGCTATATAAATAAAATTGATTTGATTTGATAATGAGATGTTAAATGTATCATAAACATACTTTTACAGCTGCTCATAAGAAGGAATAAACATGCAACTGTTTTACCAAGCCATTACAACATAAACATTACAAATAATTACCTTTTAGACTGTTCCAAATGCATTCTGCACCTCATGAAGTGCACGAGAGAGTGAGAGAAAAGCTGCAGCTGAAACGGTCCTCTGTGATGCCGGAAGCGATTAGAGGTGTTTTCATCAGCCAAACTTTGAGAGAAAATGATTAATCCGCTATGAAATAATTATATTATACGCAGCGTCCAGCGGCACAAAGCGCGGCATCCAGCTGGGAACACAGTGGGTGGCATTGTCATGACGAATTGCACGGGAGTGCCGAGCCAAAATGCGTGCAAGTGTCAAGGAACCTTAACTCTGAGATGGAGGCTGAGAAAAGCTAAGTCTGCCACTTACGAGGTCTATTAGAAAAGTATCCGACCTTATTATTTATTTCAAAAACCATATGGATTTGAATCACGTGTGATTACATCAGACATGCTTGAACCCTTGTGGGCATGCGAGAGTTTTTTTCACGCCTGTCAGTTACGTCATTCGCCTGTGGGTAGTCTTTGAGTGAGGAGTCGCCCACCCTCTCGTCGATTTTTTTCATTGTTTAGGAATGGCTCAGACTGCTGCTTTGTTTGATCAAAATTTTTTCAAAACTGTAAGGCACAACTGAGTGGACACCATTCGATAAATTCAGCTGGTTTTCGGTAAAAATTTTAACGGCTGATGAGAGATTTTGGTCTGGTAGTGTCGCCGTAAGGACGGCCCACGGCGCCTGACGGCGATCTGCGCTTCGAGGCAGCAGCGTCTCGCCGTTTCAAGTTGAAAACTTCCACATTTCAGGCTCTGTTGACCCAGTAAGTCGTCAGAGAACAGAGAACTTTCAGAAGAAGTCGGCATAGGAGTTTATTCGGACATTCCATTGTTAACGGACATTTTGTAATGAAAGAACGTGCGGGCAGAGTTGCATGTTGGGCCGGACCCGACCGCGGGGGGGTCGCGACAGGAAAAACACCTCCGTTGGAAACCTTAACGGACAAGTTGGAACATGCCCAAGCTGTTAAACAATTTCTCAGTTACTCACTTGTTGAAAGCCATCAAAAGCTGCCTGAATTTTACAAATGGTTTTCAACACGGAGGTGTTTTTCCTGTCGCGGCGCACACAGATTCACCGAGTCGTCACAGAAACGACTCGGCGAATTTGCGCGCACGTCTTTCATTAAAAAATGTCCTTAAACAGTGGAATGTCCGCATAAACTCTTCATGCCAGCCTCTTCTGAATCTTCTCTGTTCTCTCACGACGTCCTGGGTCAACAGAGCCTTAAATTAGGATGATTTCAGCTTGAAACAGGCCAACGACGGCGCCTGGAAGCGCTGCAGGACGTCCCGCTCCATGGGAAGTGCTTACAGCGACAGAAACACCCCATAATCTCTCATCAGCCGTTAAACTTTTCACCGAAAACCAGCTGAATTTCTTGAATAGTGTCCACTCGGATATTCCTCACAGGTCCAGAAAAAAATTTGATAAAGCAACGCGCGCCGTCTCGAGCAGCGTGTGAAACAAAGGAATTCAGCCGAGAGGGCGGGACTACATCTCACTCAAGGCCTGCCCACATTGAAATGACGTCACCGACGCGTGAAAAAACTCACGCATGCGCACAAGGGTTCAAGCATGATTGGTGTAATCGCATGTCAATCAAATCCATATAGTTTTTTTTTTTTTATAAAACTGCCGGTTAGTTTTATAAGATACCTCGTATGAGACTATAAGCACCTGAAAGCAGCTAACACCTGAACTCTACTAGTGTCAACTAAGTAAAACTTTGGGCGGTGGGGTTTTTCTGTAATTATTGTATGGCCTTGCCTTACAATATAAAGCGCCTTGGGGCAACTGTTTGTTGTGATTTGGCGCTATATAAATAAAATTGATTTGATAATAAAAATAACTATAAGAAGTGCTTCAGAAAATTACAGTGCTTAAAAAGTATAATAATAATAATTTAAAAATGATTGCGTCAGACAATGAGCTCTTGTTTCAAAATGGGGAATGAAACACTTGTTTTGGAAAATTATTCAGTAATCCAAAACACTTGAAACAATGCAGTAGCAACTTCGAGTGCACAATGTCACCCCCCCTCCCTTATAAAAATAAATTCTGGCTACGCTCCTGAAGGCGACTTGCCAGTTTCAGGTCAGGGCCGCCAGTAAGAAGACGGACCCAGCTCTTCTGTAAAGCAGCACAGGTTTCCACTGTTCAGCTTTTCGTTTATTCAGATAGCAAAGCAGTAAAGTAACTAAAGGTTCCTCTCCTTTTCCCCGACGGTTATAAAGTGTTGTATCGGTGCGGGCTATTCATGTTACAGTTTAACACAGGGTTGTTTTCCAGCTCCATGGTTCACGGCTACTTCCTGGTGCCACAGAGAGAGGCAGTGCTGAGTTAAAGACACAGAAATACTGATAGAGATCCAGATAGGGGGAGGAAAAAACACACACCGAGAGGAGAGAGGGGCTGGAGACGCGAGAGGAGCAGTTGACTGGATTCCCAGAAATTGAGATCCTCTCTCTCCCTCTTCGTATCCATTTTCTTTTCTTTTTCTTTTCTTTTTTTTTTTTTTTTTTTTTTTTTACCTTTTGAAAGACTCGTCGGGTTATAAACCAAGAAGCCGTTTGGATGACGACTGGCTGCGGCTAAAGCGGAATTGTAACGGGGAATATATTCCACCCTCCGACGGAGAAACCTCGAACAGATTTATTTATACATTTTTTGTTTTTTCTTTACAGTGGACTTATTCCTGTATTATTCTGTCAACAGTATCATCTCAGGTGTTCTTTTCCATTTTCACCATTTCACAAGGAAGGGTTAGGGCGACGGAAGATGGGTTGTTTGGGCAACAGCAAGACTGAAGATCAACGCATCGACGAAAAGACACAGCGAGAGGCAAATAAAAAGATAGAAAAACAATTGGAAAAGGAAAGGCAAGCATATAAAGCCACACACAGGCTTTTATTATTGGGTAAGGCCGGTTTTCTTGCTTCATTTCTTCTTCATGTGAACGCGCTCACAAATGTAGCTAATCCCTTTCATTTAGCGAACACGTAGCCCATTTGACAGCGCTTGTCATGGGGGTGGATATTGATGGGAGCGACGGTACCACCACGGATCGCATCGGAGCGTTTTCGTTTCTGCAATAAAACAGTTTTTGTTTGTTTTTTTGGAAACGCTTATTTGTGCTATTCGCTGACATTTTCTGTGCTGTTGTTTTCGAAGGTGCGGGAGAGTCCGGAAAAAGCACCATTGTGAAACAGATGAGGATTTTACACGTCAACGGCTTCAACGCGGAGTAAGTGATATTCAGTGTATAATCAGCTCCATCACGTGGTTCACTGTTTCTTCTATTTCCTCTGCATTTTTGTCCTGATGAATAAGACTGCAGAATCCAGGATGCAGGCTGTGTGTGTGGATGGATATTCTGCATACACTGCAGCGCCTGCTGGGCCCACTATCCATTGCAAAGCAGCTAATATATCTGTCCCTTTAGCTATTTTTTTTAATGTACGTTAAAGTGCTGAGTATTTGCCAGGATTTCAGTGACACGTATGCCAAATTTTGTTTTCTGCTTAACAGGAGAGGGTGTAAAGTTGTGATTGATATTGGCCCTATTGATGATTTTGTTTTGCTGCAAGGCCCTGCATGGCATCGATCTTGCCAGTAGACAGACGTAGTGCATATCAGAGTTCTGTAACTGTGTGAATACCCTGTGGATGTGTGGATTCATAGTACAGGGACATTACACAGATCTTCCTCGGTCCAGACGTTTGGAACCAAGCCAAAGTGCACCCATAGAACTTGCATCCAAACCTAGATGTGCATAGATTGTTTTTTATAAATATGGTGTATGGTATGGTGATGGTGTAGGGGTTAAAGCGTTGGGCTTGAGACCAGAGGATTCTCTGTTCAAATCCCAGCCTGACCAGAAAATCACTAAGGGCCCTTGGGCAAGGTCTTAATCGCCTAGTTGCTGCCGGTGTGTATTGAGTACCTTGTATGGCAGCACCATCACATCAGGGTGAATGTGAGGTGGTGTTTGTAAAGCACTTTGAGCGTCTGATGCAGATGGAAAAGCGCTATATAAATGCAAAAGTATCTAGAAGTTAATATGACCCGGTCTGAAATTGCTCAAAGCTAAAAGGTGAAACAGAATAACAGAACATGCACACACACACACACACACACACACACACACACACACACACACACACACACACACACACACACACACCATAGTGCAATGTAATATGCAGGATGTTAAAAAAGCAGCAACAGACAGTCTTATTATATTGATTCTGACTCTTAATTAACTCACTATCTTCAGGAAATATTGTTGAGGAAATGCAAATAATGACAGCTGAACAAGGTGTTAATTTATCTGCAAACCTGTAATCTGATCAGGAGTTTACACCTTCTCACTTCACAGGAACACACAAAGTTGCTTCTTGCCATGCATGTCTACAGATTTACACATCCTTGGATACAATAATCTAGCAATGACAATTTTACACATCATAACCTTGATGTAGATGTGGTGAAGGGATGGAGGAACCCAAAAAGTGCTGCCACATTTTGCAATCTGAAAAATTAATGGGAGAGTGAGACGGGCCATTGAATTACTATATAATTGGGATGTAAATTCAAAGTTTGAATAAGCTTTTCAAAGTTTTGATTGATCTTGTGTGAGTTTCTTCCACCCAATGGCAACCAGATGAGCGCTTATTGGATTTATGATGTAATGATGCACTTTTATCATTTGCAAATTACTCAGTCTCAAAGAACTAATTTTTATGTGAAAGAAACATTCCAAGTCTTAACTGTCAAAGATGTATGTCTGGATCCATGTTTATTTCCACAATACTATATTTTTGACTACGGCACTAAATCAAACAAGCCATTTTAATCTCTGATCCCTTTTTGCATTTCAAACCATAGCACCTCTTTATGGAAGTTCAGATGAACAGAGAAGTTCATTAGGATTTCCTGCTCTTTGTTCAGCTCATCACTCTCATCTGTTTCTATAAAGAGCTGTAGGAAGTTGGAGTGCACAAAATGAACCAAAAGTAGACTGAATGAGCTTCAAAAGAGGTGTGAACACATTAACTTATGAGCCTTATGAACAGACTATAGAAATGAATTAATCTTTTAAGTAAATAAATCTTAATGATAGATTGTACTGAATAATTAAGTTTTGTGGTAACTGCTGTGATGGAAGGCTTTGTGTTCTGTCATATGGAAGATAAGCAAGTTTATACCAGCGCCTTAAAAAAAAACCTGTTTTTGTGCCTCCAAAAATGGGAGAAAGTAAAGTGCAAGGGTGCAAGCCTAAGCTGACCACCCATGATCTCCGATCCCTTTGACACCACTGCATCAAGAACCATTATTCATCAATAGCCCATATAACTATATGGGCAAGAGATTACTTTGGGAAATCCTACAATATGACGTTACCTTCATAATGCCTCTTAGAACTTAACTATGCAAAAATAAGGCTTATGTTAACCTTGTCCAAAAAGAGAGTGGGCTCAGAGGCGTTTATGTTGGACCATCATCACACAGTGGAAACATGTTTTGTGGTCACATGACTCATTATTCCACATCTGCTTTTCAAAGAAATGGATGCTGTGTGCTCCGGACCAAAGTTGAAAAACACCATCCAGACTGTTATCAGCAATAAGTCCAAATGCTATACTCTGTCATAATATAGGTTGTGTTAGTGCCCTTGGCTAAGATAATTTACACTTCAGTGATGGCAGCATTAATATAGAAAAGTACATTGAGATTTTAGGGCAACATACACTCACTGGCCACTTTATTAGGTGCACCTGTTCAATTGCTTGTTGATACAAATGGCTAACCAGCCAATCACATGGCAGCAACTCAATGGATTTATGAAACTAGATGTGGCAAAGATGATTTGCTGAAGTTCAAACCGAACATCAGAATGGGGAAGAAAGTGACTTTGAACGTGGCATGGTTGATGGCGGCAGTCGGGCTGGTCTGAGTATTTCAGAAACTGCTGATCTACTGGGATTTTCACACACAACCATCTCTAGGGTTTACGGAGAATGGGCCAGAAAAGAGAAGATATCCAGTGAATGGCAGTTGTGTGGACAAAAATGCCTTGTTGAGGTCAGAGGAGAATGGGTAGACTGCTTGCATGGGTGACTGCATGATGCCATCATGTTAGTATGGACCACCATCTCTGAGGAATGTTTCTAACACCTTGTTAAATCTGTGCCACATAGAATTAAGGCAGGTCTGAAGGCAAAAGGGGGTCCAACTTGGTATGAGGAGAGTGTACCTAATAAAGTGGCCAGTGAATGTATACTGCCTTCACAACAACATATTTTCCAGGGACGTCGATGAATTTTTCAACAAGACAATACAAGACCACATTCTGTGTGCGCGCGCGCACACACACACACACACACACACACACACACAAAAAAAGCATTGCGGTTTAAGAAGTGAATACGGATACTGGACTGGCCTACCTGCAGTCCTGACCTATCTCCAGTAGAAAATGAGTGGAGAATTTTGAAACAAGAAATGCAGCAGTGAGGACACTGTACACTGCTTAAGATTGTGGTTGTGAGAAGAATGGGACAAAATAACACCTCAGATGCTTCATCAATTGGTATTCTCAATGCCAAAACATCTTAAGTGTTGTGAAAAGGAATGGCAACATTACAACTATTGGTATTTGATCCGATATTGACATAATTCCTGTATTGGATAACGGAGGGACAGGACCTACATACAACATACAATGCCAAGTTCTCACCACATTTTCAAATGAACATATGATGTGGTGAGTCTGCTTTGCTTCTGAATTGCCAGGGTGGCAAATATAAGAATAAATTTAAAAATTCCACTAGTACTGCTCGCAAAAACTGACTTGTCATTTTTTTTTTTGAAGAGCGGAAACTCGCGTTTGTCCTGCACTCTGAATTCCATTTTCAGTGGTGTTACGTGCAGCAGCCTTCTGTAAAAAGAGGCTCAATTACAGATACCTAAAAAAAAAAAAATACAAACAAACCTATGGATCATTGACAATGTGTTTTTAATGGGTCAAAAGTTTGGTGAAAGAGAAGAAGGCTCCGTGCATAACAGATGAACTATATTGGCTTTTTTTGCGCTGATTGCAAAGGACTTTTTACTGATCATTACTGTTTGTCATTTGTGGTTAAGTCATTTTCATGTTTATGTGACGACTTTATCTTCGACCTGCCACCTTGGCATTAATGGTGGTGCACTCTGCAAAGGGTTGGAATATTAGTTACATTTAATTTGGTTAAAGGCCGGTTGTGCCGTGGTGCGCTGCAATACCCCTCTCCTGGATTAAAGAGAAATTGACATAAATGCTCATTTTTGGCAGTGTAGGAAAAAACTTTATAAACATTACTGGCTCCACTCTTGGAATTGAATCTGCACTAATATTTAGGGGTTTTATTCTCGGCACATACTCTATTGTGTCACCGAATGTTACAAAAGTTGATTTATTGGTATTTGCATAGCCCTCGTGACAAATGCAACCAACGGGCATAAGTGAAAGCATGAACTCCTTGATGTAAGAGGTAATAATTTAAACAGTTTTTTTTATTTCATATCATATGATCATGCTGAAATAGTGCTTGACTAAAGTTCAGCCATGTGATTGCACTACCTCCCCAAAAATGACTGCATGTCTGATGTATTTACAAGTGGCCATCGGAACTTTGATAAACGGCTGAATTTCCTGAATTTTTAATCACAGAATTTGTTATTGTGTACAGTATACCTTATTCAAGAACTTCAGAATTTGTGGAACTTTGTGTTATGTTGCATTTTTTTTTTTACATGTCTCCCCTTTGTTCCTGTCCTCTTCTGTTTTGTATGCAGCAACTGTCATTGAAACTCATAACCACCTTGGTAATAAATCCTTTGTGGTCTCTTGTGGTTGATATTTCTATACCTGTTGTTTCACATGCATTCTGTCATCCTGCAGAGAAAAGAAACAGAAAATCCAAGATATTCGGAAAAACGTGAAGGATGCCATAGTGGTAAGTTTAATCTGTGGCTGCCGTATCCCATTTCACTGATTGTAAGGACTCACAAATATTTTGGTGCTTAATTCTCATTTGCTCTCTCCCCCGAACTTCTGCTTTATAGACTATAGTGTCTGCGATGAGCACTTTAATACCCCCAGTCCCGCTAGCCAATCCAGAGGACCAATTCAGAATCGAATACATCAAAGGCATTGCACCTCTTTCTGACTTTGACTATTCACAGGTAAGAGCTTCATAATGTTGACTTTGTGTTTGCACGTGTGTGAGGGTGATGGAAGGAAGAAATTGCAAGTAGAGCATGTACAGTTGTTCAAAATAACAGCAGTGTGCTTTTAAAAAAAAGTGAATAAAGCCATTCAAATGGAAGAATTTTTTTTTTTTCCAAAATCTTTAAATTGGCTTTTATTTTCACACATGCAAATGCATTGGAAACATTGCACATTCTATTCGAAATCAAAGCATGAAGAAAAATTTATACATTTATTACTTTACAGAAAGTGAAAAATAGCATTGTCTGCATTTTCTTTACAAACCAAACATTTACTGTATAAACTGAAAAAGATTTAGCTTTCCTGTGAATGACTGAACTAATATTTAGTTGTATACCCACTTTCTGAGAACTGCTTCACATCTGTGTTGCATGGAATCAGTCAATTTGTGGCACCTGTGAACAGGTATTCCAGCTCAGGATGAGCATTTTTGATGTCACCTCATGTTTTCTGTTGGATTAAGACTCCGGGATTGGGCTGGCCACTCCATAACGTTAATCTTGTTGGTCTGGGACCAAAATGTTGCTCACTTGCTGGTGTGTTTGAGGTCGTCTTGTCGAAACACATCATTTCAAGGGCATTTTCAATTCAGCATAAGACAGCATGACCTCTTCAATATTTTGATATATTCAAACTGATCCATTATCCCTGGTATGCGTTAAATCAGCCCAACACCATAGTATGAGACACATCACCATATCATGATGCTTGCCTCACTGTCTTCAGTGTACTGCAGCTTGACATCAGTTTTTGGGGGTTATCTGACAAACTATCTGCAGCTCCTAGCCCCAAAAAGAGGAATCTTGCTTTCATCCATCCACAAAATGTTGTGCCATTTCTTTTAAGGCCAGTCAGTGTATTTGGCAAATTGTAATAGCTTCAGCACCTGTTTTTTGTGTTTTCAACAATGGGACTTAGTGGGGACTTTTTGCCCATAGCTTGGCTTCGCATAGGCATCTTCTGATTGTTACAGTACTCATTGGTAGCGTTAGACCTTCTTTAATCACCTTGGAGCTGATTATTGGCTGAGCCATTCTGCCCATTCTTAGAGTGAGTGATTTGAGTGGGTGGGTTTTTTTTCTTCCACATCTGTCTGGTGTTGGTTGCCATTATAAAACATTTGACATCATTTTAGCTGTGCGGCCTATCATTTTCTGCACTTCTTCATATGTTTTCCCCTCTCCAATCAACGTTTTTGATAAAAGTACGCTGGATTCTGAATGTCTGGAATGGCCCATTGTACTTAGATTTTCAGAGAGAAATGCACTACAACCAGCATGTACAATATTTGCTGCCTTCATCCTTAAATAAGGGCTACCTGTAAGGGTGGAATAAGGGTCACAGAAAGAAAAATGCAAACACTATTTATTTATTTATTTTTGAACAGCTTAGTGTTTTTTCTTCACTTTCTGTAAAGTAATAACAAATTTGGTAAATTTTTCTTCATATTTTGATTTGGAATAGAATGTGCAGTGTTCCCAATGCACTTGCGTTTATGGAAATAAAATCTATTATAAGGATTTTGAGCTTAATCACTTTTTTAAACAGTTATTTTGAACACAATTGTATGTGCTTCCTAAAGTGGGACTGTATTTGTGTTCGTGTTAAGGGTGGCCTCCAATTGTGGTTTTTGGCCCTGATTGCCGTCTGCATTCTAAAAATGAGGTAATCGGGCCCAATTTCCACAACAGCAGTCTAAAGTTGTGTGTCATAGTATTATAAGTGATTATGCACCAAGTTACTGAGGATTACAAGCAACAGTGAACACGGGCTCATGACATGGGAGTTAATCAGCATTCTCACAATGGTACTGTGTGCAGTGTATGTGCTAATATCTGTGATGACAACAAAATGATACTACAAAGCTAAAATTTATCTGTTAATGTTTGAAAACTGTGTTCTGCTGAAGGGTGTGGCATGCCCTTCAAGGGATTATGGGTGTATATTATATTTCCAGACAAGATTTAAAGAGGTTAGCGAATGCGGAGTCCATGAACGCACTGTCCTGCACGTGCATTGCCCACTGTGCTGCAGTCTGTTGCCCTCTCTGATCAATGAAAGTGCTTTGCTCCAAAACAGAAAACAATCTGAACTGTATTAATTTTGTCCTTTAATTTTAACCTAGCATCAAAGTAACTGGACAGCCAAATTCACATTCAAGCAGAAACAGTTATTTTTCTAGATGCATTAATGAAGTAAATGCCAAAGCCATCTGTAAAATTAAAGTAAAAGATGCAAATTATCCCCTATCTGCGCCGATTATGTCTGATTATTCACTTTTGTGGATCACTCTGTGTCACAATGTGCCAATTTTTTGAACATGTTCAAAATTTTCTTGGTCGGTTATGTTCTGCAACACCACTGTTGCAACAGATTACACACTATAGCATGTCCTGATTGGCTATCCGATTGTTTATTGAGCCACAGAAGTGAGCACTCAGGAGCCAGAAATCAGCAGTGGAAGGTTTGCTTCAGGGTTGTGTTTTTTTTTTTTTTTTTTAAGAATATGATCTCTGGATGAAGTAAATCTTGGATATTGGGTAGAATTTCACTGTAACAGACAAAATGTTGTCAGACATCTTTATTTAGTTCCTTTTTTGAGAGGGAACTTCATTACCATTATTAAAGGTAAAGGCAATGGGTTTGTTTGAGAGCAGTTTAGTCTGTGCACAGTTGAGGATGCAGCGCTCTTAGATTTCTGACTGATTTTATCCCAGCTGGTTCTGACCTCACAAAATAAAGGCAGCTTTACTTTTACTGCTCTCAACTGAGTGCACAAGTCTGAGAGCATGATAGGAAATTCCTGACTTTTTTCATATTCAAGATCTGACTGGAATAGAAGTGTGAATTAAAGAAAAAATGTTTTGCAAGGATTAAACCTTGATGTTTTATCATATAAATGTATCTAATGAAGAATTATTCGTGTAACAGAATAATGCAGTGTGCTTGATGAACTTTTTTGATTTTGTTTTTTTAATTTGTGGAGCAAGCCAAAGAAATTCATTCATTCATTGGACTGTTAAGAATTTAATTTGCCTCACTTCTGTGGGTGCCTAGTAGTCAGATTTCTTAAAAAACAAACAGAATAAAAACCCCACCAGTTGTGATGAAACGTACTAGTGTTACTGATATTTTTCAGGTGGGGTGGGCAGTGTGGGTGCAGGCAAAGAACGCAGTGGTTTTCCAAATCCAGATGGGGGCTTGGAGTTGAGTTTTTTTTTTTTTTTAAGTTATTGTCAGTAACTGAAAACTGTTGTTCATATCATGATCAATATTACAACCCCAATTCCACTGAAGTTGGGATGTTATGTAAATAAAAACAAAATACAATGATTTGCAAATCCTCTTCAACCTATATTCAGTTGAGTACACCACAAAGATTTTGAAATGGATGCCTGCAACACATTAAAAAAAAAAGAAGCTGGGACACTGGTATGTTTACCACTGTGTTACATCACTTTTCCTTCAAACAACACTCAATAAGCGTTTTGGAACTGAGGATACTGTTGAAGCTTTGTAAGTGGAATTCTAATTCTTTCCTATTCTTGCTTGATGTACAACTTCAGTTGTTCAACAGTCCGGGGTCTCTGTCGTATTTTGCGCTTCATAATGCGCCACACATTTTCAATGGGCGACAGGTCTGGACTGCAGGTGGGCCAGTCTAGTACCTACACTCTTTTACTACGAAGCTACGCTGTTGTAACACGTGCAGAATGTGGCTTGGCATTGTCTTGCTGAAATAAGCAGGGACGTCCCTGAAAAAGACGTTGCTTGGATGGCAGCATGTGTTGCTCCAAAACCTGGATGTACCTTTCAGCATTGATGGTGCCAGATGTGCAAGTTGCCCATGCCATGGGCACTAACACACTCCCATATCATCACAGATGCTGGCTTTTGAACTTTGCGCTGGTAACAATCTGATGGTCTTTTTCCTCTTTTGTCCAGAGGACACGAGGTCCATGATTTCCAAAAACAATTTGAAATGTGGACTCATCAGACCACAGCACACTTTTCCACTTTGCGTCTGTCCATTTCAAATGAGCTCGGGCCCAGAGAAGGCGGCAACGTTTCTGGATGCTGTTGATGTATGGCTTTTGCTTTGCATGGTAGAGTTTTAACTTGCACTTGTAGATGTAGTGACAAACTCTGTTAACTGACAATGCTTTTCTGAAGTGTTCCTGAGCCCACGCAGTAAGAGCCTTTACACCAGGGGTGGGCAACTTGTTCCAGAAAGGGCCAAGAGGGTGCAGGTTTTCTTTGCAGTCACTGACTCCACCAGGTGATTTCACTGATAAATATCACTTTGAGCAGATGGAATCAGTTAATCAGTGAAATCACCTGGTGGAGTCAGTGACTGCAAAGAAGACCTGCATGCTCTTGGCTCTTTCTGGAACAAGTTGCCCACCCCTGCTTACACAATGATGGTGGTTTTTAATGCAGTGTCGCCTGAGGGATCGAAGGTTATGGGCATTCAGTGTTGGTTTTCAGCCCTGCCGCTTACGTGTAGAAAGTTCTCCGGATTCTCAGAATCTTCTGATTATATTATGCACTGTAGATGATGGAATCCTAAATTCCTTGCAATTGAACATTGAGAAACATTGTTCTTAAACTGTTGGACTATTTTTTTTTTCATGCATTTGTTCACAAAGTGGTGATCCTCGCCCCATCTTTGCTTGTGAATGGCTGAGCCTTTTGGGGATGCTCCTTTTATACCCAGTCATGACACTCACCTGTTTCCAATTAACCTGTTCACCTTTGGAATGTTCCAAACAGGTGTTCTTTGAGCGTTCATCAACTTTCCCAGTCTTTTGTTGCTCCTGTCCCAGCTTTTTTGAAACGTGTTGCATGCATCCATTTCAAAATGAGAAATATTTGCACAAAAATAAAAAAAAGTCTATCAGTTTGAACATTAAATATCTTGTCTTTGTGGTGTATTCAGTTGAATATAGGTTGAAGAGGATTTTGCAAATCATTGTATTCTGTTTTTATTTACATTTTACACAAAGTCCCAACTTAAGTGGAATTGGGGTTGGGGGTGTATGTGTGACTGATAGTGTTGATTCATTTTCTGGTCTGCTTTCTTGATTGCCATCACCTGGTGGTGGTTGCTTTCTAGATGCAGTAGCATTTGTGCATTTTTTTTTTTTTTGAATGATTAAAATGACGAATAGAGCTGATAACTAGCCTGTAAGATGGTTTCACTTGGTCACTTCAAATGTTTGTTTCAAGGTTTGACTTCTCAGCATATGTAGACTTGTGGAATTTTAGTGTAAAGTGATGGCCAGATGATTCTTTTCATATTTTAATCAGCCAGTCAGCAGTATGATGGAATTGTATTTAATAGTTTACATGAACATATTAGGATTCCCATTTTATTTGTTCAAACTTTTTTTATTTGAATAACTTTGAAATGATGAATATACAATTTGGATATTTATTAAGTACATTTTTATTATGGTCAGGAAAGCATAATGAGAAATACCTTGGCGAAAAATAATTGGGATTGTCGGAGAGATGAAAAAACTAGACAGGAGTATAAGGAGATGTGACATAAGGCAAAAAGAGAAGTGGCAAAAGCTAAGGAAAAGGCATGTAGCAAGCTGTACGAGAAGTTGAACATTAAGGAAGGACAAAAGGACTTTCAGCAAAAAGTCAGTTTGAACCCAACATGCAGGCAGTGTGAACACTGGGGATTTATATCCATCACTGTGGTTTTATTGTGACAAATAACCTCTAAAGTGCAGAGGTGAATCAACAATCCCAACAAACACTGTGAAGCAAAAACACGACGGAGGCTGCAAGGAGAACAATCAAAAACCTGGCTAGGGTAACAAAAGACGTCAAAGGGCTAAACATGGAGATGAGGTACTTACATGTGGAGAGACTAAAGGACCAAGGTAAGGAGTGAGACACACGTAACATTCACAATGTTAGGTAATGGTAATGTGCTGACAAGTGAGGAGAGTGTGTTGAGAAGATGGAGGGAATAGTTTGACAAGCTGATGAATGAAGAAAAAGAGAGAAAGGGCTGATGCAAGAGATTAGTAAGGATGAAGTGAGGGCAGCTATAAAGAGGATGAGGAATGGAAAGGCAGTTGGTCCAGGTGACATTCCAGTGGAGGCATGGAAATGTTTAGGAGAGATGGCAGTGGAGTTTCTAACCAAATTGCTTAATAAAATCTTGGAAAGTAAGAGGATGCCTGAGGAGTGCAGACAACGTGTGCTGGTTCCTATTTTTAAGAACAAGAGTGATGTGCAGAGCTGCAGTAACTACAGAGGCATTAAGCTGATCAGCCACAGCATGAAGTTATGGGAAAGAGTAGTAGAAGCTAGGCTTAGAAAGCAGGTGAAGATCGGCAACAGATGAAGTGCAGCAATATGGTATCATGCCAAGAAAGAGCACTACAGATGCAATGTTTGCTCTGAGAGTACTGTTGGAGAAGAATAGAGAAGGTCAGAAGGACTTACATTTTGTGTTTGTGAATTTAGAGAAAACTTAGGACAGGGTGCCAAGAGAATAGATATGGTATTCTATGAGAAAGTCTAGTGTGGCAGAGAAGTATGTGAGGGTAATGCAGGACATGTACAAGGATAGTGTGACAGCGGTGAAATGTGCAGTAGGAATAACAGATTAATTCAAGGTGGAGGTGAAATTACACCAAGGATTAGCTCTGAGTCCTTTTGTTGTTCACAGTGGTGATGGACAGGTTTGTTGGATGAGATCAGACAGGAGTCTCCATGGGCTATGATCCTTGCAGATGACATTGTGATCTGTAGTGAGAGTAGAGAACAGGTCGAGTCTAGCAGGCTTTAAAGTATACGGCATTTGCAATAAATAGCTACGGAGACTTCTCAAAACAAGGCTCTTGTGTGTTTCTGACAGCGGTGACGTGGCTATTAGAAGGCACCTGTTCGCTCAGGGAGCACAATAACAAAACATCAGAGACCACTAATTATGAGCACGTGTGCAGAGAGTCTTATAATCATGAGTACTTCGATGTTGTGCTGCTAACTGGGACGTTAAAAAACATGCGACATGTCCTTTAATGCGTGATTACTGAGAAAATATGCGGCAAGTCTTCATGTCCACAACAAAGTAAACCATAGGAGAACCACCACACAATCCCCAAAAATATCATTTAATAAACACCTGAACTGAGGTTAAGTTGCTTAGACTCCTAAGAGAGGGGGGTGTTCAGGTGTCTTTTGTCACACAGAGAGTCACCCATGCTCCACCCGTTTGTGCATTAATGACTTTGTCGTTTAGCTTCTGTGAACATGACGCTGTACAGAATGTTGTCCAGACACTGGCTTTATTTCGGCTCTTCCGGGTCTCTATAGAACCCCCCTGGGTGATGTCACGCAGGCTCTGTCCAGTATATATATGGTCTATGGTTGTGACTAAGGTTGGAAGTAATATTTAACATTAAAACAATTTAACAGTTAAGTCTTTTCTTTATGTCCCCCCCCACCAAAAAAAAACAAATAAATGTATATGGTGGCATATACAACTTCATTTCCAATGAAGTTGGGACATTGTGTGAAATGTAAATAAGATAAGAATGCAATGATTTGCAAATCCTCTTCAACCTATATTCAATTGAATATACCACAAACACAAGATATTTAATGTTCAAACTGATAAACTTTGTTTAAACAGACCTGTTTGACCTTCAGTACAAAAAGTGACCAGTTAATTCAGCTGGATTTACTACCATCGATATGTATGGTAACCCATGCAAACACCTCTTGTGGGGGGCGGGTTGTGAGTTTGCTCTCCATTTATCAAAACTTTGCTTAATGTTGAGATAAATATTTTAATAAGTATGAAGCTGCTCACAGTATAAATTTAATTTGGTATATGATGAAGTAATTTTGTAAGCAGCTTTAATGTCATGATACTGTATGTCACATGACTTTGAGATAATTTTTAAGCATTGTGTGCTGTGTGGACTTTGTGGTTTCCATTTCAAAGTGCTTTTGTTTTAATTATTGCAGTGGCTCTAAGGTTTATTCCACATTATCACAGCTGTATACTTTTTGTGTGTATGCCCTAAGGCTGAAACAATTAGTTGAGTAATTCGATTACAAAAAATGTTCGAGGCAAATTCTGTGCCTCGAAGCTTCATTTAACGTTGTAGTACATATGCCAGGCCTGTGTGTGGCGCTGTAATGTCCCCAGAAAAACAAACAAAAGAAGACTACAGCAAGCGCTAATGAAATTAGCACAAAAGCTACAGCTTTCCAACGCGACAGAGTGAAATAAAGCCTTTTAGGAAAAAGATGGTCCACGCTGATCATCTGAAATAGCTTACTGTGCATTTGAACTTGAACTTATTTATTTATTTGGCACACAACTCGTCAGTAACAAAAACTGATAAAGACAATTCCACAGTGACATGTGTGACCAAAAAGGGGGTGAGCAGAAGCAAAGCTTATAAGGGCCCACCACATACATACATACATACATACATATATATACACATTACCTACCCCCAGAGCAAGCACACAGGCGACAGTGGTAAGGAAAAACTCCCTCTGATGTATTGAGGAAGAAACCTCAAGCAGACCAGATTCTAAGGGGTGACCCTCTGCTTGGGCCATGCTACAAACCATTTAACAACACAAACTCAAATCCCATTATCATAAACATATCAAGTGAACACCGTGTCTTCGTCTACATACATATTTACATACATATACAGTATACATGTATACACACACCAACATACACATAATTACACACACACATACATATATACATACACATGCACATACACAAATGAATGTTACTGAACAAGTTCACAATTACAACTGACAACACAAAACTCATCGTACTTCATTAGATACATATCTTGAAAACATCATTTTTTTTTATATTGATTTTTAAACTGATTGATATTTGGACATCGTTTGAGTTCATCCGTCAGGTTATTCCATAATCTAGGGCCACACATGGAGACACAGAAACCTTTCCTGGTCGTCCGAGCGCCGGCTTTTTTAAAATGATACAAGCCCCGTAAATTCTATTTTCCTTCTCTCTCAGTAAAATATTCTTGAATTCTAAATGGCACTTCTTTATTTTTCACTTTGTGGATTAATTGAACAGTCTTGAATGAAATCATATCATTAAGTTTTAATATTTGAGATTTAATGAACAGTGGGCTGGTGTGGTCTTGATAACCTGCATTATGAATTGTCCTTAATGCTGTCTTTTGAAGAATAAATAATGGTTGCAATGTAGTTTTGTAATTGTTGCCCCAAACTTCAGCGCAGTAAGTCAAGTAGGGTGCAACCAATGAACAATAGAGTATGTAGTGCTATGCAATCAAGAACATGCTTTACTTTATTTAATAGTGCAATACTTTTTGATACCTTCATTTGAATATGCTGAATGAGCTTTCCAGTTAATTTTTTCATCAGACACCTAAAAACTTATTCTCTGACAAGTTCTATGTTTACCCCATGTATATTTAACTGAATTTGTATGTCTTTTTTATAATTTCCAAATAACATCAATTTAGTTTTAGACAAATTTAATGATAATTTGTTAATATCAAACCATCTCTTTAACTTTATCATTTCTGTTCCTAAATCAGATAATAATTGTTGCAGATTTTCCCCTGAGCAAAACAGGTTTGTGTCATCTGCAAAGAGCACAGTTTTAACCATATCTGAGACTTTACATAAATCATTAATGTATAAAATAAATAATTTTGGGCCCAACACAGAACCCTGTGGTAGCCCACAAATGATGTCCAGATATGAAGAACAGTATTCCCCGAGTTTAACAAACTGCTTTCGGTTTTGTAAGTAGCTTTTAATCCAACTCAGAGCAACTCCTCTGATCCCATACAGTTCCAACTTTTGAAATAATATATTGTAATCAATTGTGTCAAAAGCCTTTCTTAAGTCAATAAATAAACCTGCAACTATTACCCTTTGGTCCACATGTTTATTGATCTCTTCTATGGAATTGAGCAATGCCAGTGTCGTGGACCTTTTTGCTCTAAAACCATATTGACTTTCATCAAGCAAGTTGTGTCGATCTATAAATTTATCCAGTCTGCTGTTGTAAAGTTTTTCCAGTATCTTTGAAAATTGTGACAGTAGAGACACGGGCCTGTAGTTAGTAAAAAGATGCTTGCTGCCAGATTTGAATAAAGGTATCTCTTTTGCCACTTTCATACTGTTAGGAACAATCCCAGTTCGAAATGATTTGTTAAAAATATATGATAATGGTTTTGCGATTTCCGTAATTATTCGCTTTACTAAGGACATATTTACCTCATTATGATCCGTTGACTTTTTACTTTTACATGTACTATGTTAATTTCCCTTTCAACTACTGGGCTGAGAAATATTGTGTGCGGATATCTGGCGATTAATTGCTGATTTTCCCATGTACTGTGTGGGATTTCAGCTGCCAGATCTGGCCCAACAGCAAAAAATTTATTGAAACTATTCACTACTTGGCTCATGTTATATTTCTTTGTTGTCATAAGTAAAGTATGTTGGATAGTTATTTGATTTGGGTTTATTTGCTATAATACTATTCAATATTTTCCATGTTTCCTTTATATTGTTTTTATTAGTATTTTTCCAAAGTATGATTTTTTTCAGTTCCGCATAATAGTTTAGTTTTTTTTTATAGTCCTTATATTTAACCTCTGCCTCTCTTGATTTACTTGTAATGAATTCTCTGTATAGCCTATTTTTCTTTTTACATGCCTTTTGAAGACCTTTTGTTATCCATGGGTTAGCTTTATAGTTATTTTTATTATACTGTATAATTGGACAGTTTTTGTTTTATATATATATATATATATATATAGAGAGAGAGAGAGAGAGAGAGAGAAATACGCTTTAAAATTCGGAATATGCTAAATTCGCATCTTGCCTGTTGTAAATGGGATTCCAATCCTGTAAAAGTAAATCATTTTTTAAGGCAGTGATAGCTTCTTCAGATTGCAGGCGCTTGCAATATTGTTTTTTCTCAGTACATTTTTTATTAAACTTCAAATCAGTTACTATAAAAATTGGTAAATGGTCACTAATATCATTAATTAATAAGCCACTTAGTGTTTTGGTATCTATCATTTGTAAATACGAGGTCTGTTAGAAAAGTATCGGGCCTCTTTTTTTTTTTCTTCAAAAACCTGATGGATTTGAATCACGTGTGCTTGCATGAGCCAACCTTGAACCTTCGTGCGCATGCGTGAATTTTTTCACGCCTGTCGATTGCATCATTTGCCTGTAAGCAGCCTTTGTGTTAGGATGGGTGGAGTCTCTCGTTGTTTTTTCTTTACAAGGAAATGACAGAACGACTGGAGCAGCGCGACTGCATCAAATTTTGCCAGAAACATCAGCACTTTTTTGGCACATTCCACTGTGACAGAAGATTTTGCCATGAGAAGAGTCGCAGCGAAATTCATGCCGATGCTTGGGCATCAATGAGAGTAGCTGAATGTGAAGTGATTCTTGAAGGTCTAGTAATTTTTGGATATAGATTTAGACTGTACATAGTGTTAATGAAACCCTCAGTTACTATATGCTGATGCGGGTTTAAAGCAAAGCAGTGTGTTTGTTTAAAAAAAAAAAACAAAAAAACAAAAACAAAACAGTTTTGTCTGCTGGCCACTCTCCGCGCGGTGGCCAGCTGCTGCCTCTCTCTGCCGGCTCCGTCCCGGCCACAGTCAGTCTCTGGAAGAAGTCCACTCTTTCTTCTGTGTTTTGCTTAGACTGCAATGAGTGTTTTGCTTTTAAATTTGAACTTTTTTGGGCAACACACAATGCTTCACAAACACGGGAACTCAAATAAAATAATAATAATAAAAAACCAGTGACTGTGAGGCTGCATGTTCAACCTTCAGCTGAAAATGAAATGCATTGGCTGAATCGCAGCGAGAGAGTTAAAAAGAAATTCATGCAGGGACCCAGTCCACCACCTTAATAAATAAATAAAAATGGTTAAATTTTAAAAAGTAAAATTTAAATTTTAAAAAGTTATAAATTTGGGGAAAACAAAAAGCAGAAAGCCACAACCCATCGCCATTTCAGCAAAATGTCAAGACTTTGGCTGAGCTCCTGACACCAGAAAAGATCCACAACTTGTAAAGATGTGAAAAAATAATTACCCAGGAAAAAAGAAAGGTATACACTATATTTGACAATCTCCATGATGATGCAGTGACATTGTGCCATTACTTAGGGAGAGCCCTGGACTGTTAGTTTTAAAACGCAATGTACTTTTTATCCGATTATTTGAATAATCGATAGAATACTCGATTACTAAAATAATCCATAGCTACAGCCCTAGTATGGCCCATAAACCACATTATGTTGTCATCTCTTTATGATGTTGCTCTACGTGTAATTAGTAGGGATGGGGGAAAATATCGGCACTTGCAATATCATGATATGTAATTGTATGATATGAGAATCTATTTTTAAAGCACAGAATCAATATAATTCAAATTCAGTTACTGATACAAATTGGGTGGACATTCGTGGGTAGAAGGACTTGTAGACCTAATTTGGCTGTTGTGCGATGTCACCTCCGTTTCAAACAGACTTAAGGAAAAACTATGGTGGGCCGTATGACATTTTCCTGGAGATCAAATGTAGCACTGATAAATATTTTCTTAAAGGACAGGCACTTGGAGAATGTCAAAATTAAAGCTTGGGTGAGTTATTACTTGTATATTTTAAGGATGAGATGCGCGGCCCATTCGAGCCAAACATGTGGTGGACCTAGGCACAGAGACGGAACAGCTGTGGCACTGACTCACTTTGTTCCGGCAACTTTGGTCAGAGTGGCCTCCTGCACCTGACTGTCAGCCAGTTGTTCTGGTCTGAGCGGCACATTTCAGTGGAAAAGGCACAGCACAGCATCTAATTTTCACTTTAAGCGTATAAAAAATTAAATCCAACATGGCAAAAACACTTTCTTGCTTGATGCTCTGTGGCAGAGAGTATGATACACTCACCAGCCACTTTATTAGGTACATTTTGCAAGTATTGGTTGGACCCCCTTTGCCTTCAGAACTGCCTTAATTCTTTGTGGTATAGATTCAACAAGCTGTTGGAAACAGTTCTCAGACATATTGGTCCATACTGACATGATAACATGACACAGTTGCCTATTCAACCAGCCTACCCATTGTCCTCTGTCCTGTGACATCAGCAAGGCATTTTCATCCACACAACTGGCGCTTACTGGATATCTTTTTCTTTCTGGTGTCGCCAACCGAACAGTCCCCCCTAAGAATCGGCAACAGTATGGAAACGTCATAGTTTCATTTTTCATTTCAAAATTCTTGGTTGGATAAAAGTCAGGATTCCCAGCAGGACAGTCCAGTACTGATGCACTCTACATCTGCAGCAAGAAGAAAATTCTTTTTATGACTTACACTTCTGTGATAGAGTTAAAAGCTGTACAGCCTCTGGGTTTTTTTAAGATGCAAGTTACCTTTGCCAAGGGCACTGACATGACCCATACCATGACCGAATCTGGCTTTCCTAATTGTTGCTGATAATAGTCTGAATGGTCCTTTTCGCCCTTTGGTTTAGAGCAGACGGTGTCCATTTCATCCAAAGAAGTTCTGGAATACTGATTTGTCTGACCACAATACGCATTTCCTCTGTGTGATGGTCCAACCCAGATTCCTCAGGGCCCAGAGACGTCATTGTTGTTTGTGGACAACGTTAACATGAGGCTTCTTTTTTCTTTTCTTTTTTTTGCACAGTGAAGTTTTAAGTGGCTTTTCTGAATGTAGCTCCTATTGTAGTGTGTGACAAATCCATCTGCCTGTCGGTCCATGAGTCTTGTAAGCTGTACGGGAGATAACTGGACTTTGTTTTTAATATGTCTAGTTGTCAATTATGAAAGTTGGCCAGTTTAATTTGGATATTTCATTACAAAAGATTTTCTACCACTGATACACAAGCAACTCGTATGGCAGAGCGGGGTTATACTTTTATGGACTTGCTCACAGATCTCTAGTTGAGCTGAACGTAAACCCGACTCATTGTAAGTCATTCATATATATGTATGTACAGTAAAACTTGCATATAATGGATTCAGGTGGACCAGCGAATTTTGTCCGTTATAATCGAAATCTGCTATATGTATAAAATGGCCAAAATCTGCTATATGTATGTAACGAATGAGTTACAGCCAGGAAGTGCCAAATGATCTATGGGGAATCCCCAGCACTAATTACACTTACGTATTTCCTTGATTAAACGCCTGACCTTGAATAGGGGTCTGCCTCATTTAATGACCGGGTCAGAACTTCATCTCAAAAAATAAACGCCTGCCTTAAATAAGTGCCAGGCGTTATGTGCATTAAAAAGATTACATTTGGTTGAGTTGCCCTTTTTTTGAAGTCTGCTGCGGAGTGGCACCTTAGTCCTAAAGCCTCATGCTTCTGCAACTCCATAACTCCGTGGCCATGCAATGAAGTTGACGTGCGCATGGCCCTTTTAAAGTTATCGTGTTGGTCGGAGTCTTTATGCAATTGACAGCATGAACAGTGGCTCTTTCTGGATCAGTTTGTCCCTCAATGAGCTCCACTTCTTTATACAATCATCAGCCTCCAAACAAACGGTATTATTTGAGCGTCTTTTTCCAACTGTGTGTTGTAAAGTTGGTCATATTTCTGGACTAATATGTGTGTGTGTGTGCGCGTGCATTTTTAGTCCACACGGAACGCGTCGTGCCAGACCGCATTCAGTATTTTGTCAATTTTAAGTTTGTTTCATGTTATAAATCATCACTTTGTCCAGAAAAATCATTGTGAGCAGCGTCTCTGTATTCATATAAAACGTCAACTTTGTTAAACTTTGTTATAAAATGGTCACGTTGTCTTTCTACACTCAGTCGCAGTGCAGTCTGATATAATACAAATGCCGATCGATACGCTTTGACTTTTATGTTCATAGTTTGGAAGAAAAGAGTAAGTAAACAAATTCCATTCTTGTTGCTTAATGCTTACAAATGATACTGTATTTGTTGTCTTTCTGATGCTTGATTTTCTTTTTTTTCTTCTCTCTCTTTCTCTGTTTGAGGTGCGGCTCCATCCAGAGATGAGTGAGGTGTCTTTTTCTGAAACCCTCCTGTCCTGTGCACCGGCAAGATTTCCTACATGTTCGTTTTGTGAATTTTGTAATTTGTCTATAGTATGGCCCAAGCCGAGGGTCACCCCTTTGAGTCTGGTCTGCTTGAGGTTTCTCTCTCAGGAGTTTTGCCTTGCCTGTGTGCTTGCTCTGGGGGTTGGTAAGGTTAGACCTTGCTTGTATGAAGTGCCTTGAGGCAACGTTGTTGTGATTTGGTGCTATATAAATGAAATAAATTGAAAAATTGAAGGACAAGGATTAGTTCTACAAAATATTGTTCTTATGTGTTTGGACTTAAACCTGGGGACACTACACCCACACCTTTCCTTTAAAGCAAATTGCTTTAGCCACTCAGTGACAATGCTGCATGTGAACAACATAGCACGTCCATGTGCGGTAACTCACGTTAGGTGCATGTGCTTTAAATTCCCCCCATGATTTTGTTTTATGTTAAATTGGTGGAATGGGCTTTCTTCTGTTTGCCATGAACATTCTTGACTTATAACACCACAGATCTCTTTTGGGGGGGCAATACCAGAAATGTGAGTGCACTTTGACCCTGATGGATATGTGTACTGGTACTTTCTGATTATGCCTTTCTCAGTTTTTCTTAAGCCAGTGCATAATTATGATTTTGTAATAAGGAACACCACTTGGTTTATAGTGTTCTACAGTGTGGTCATAATGGATCATGCAGATAAATGTATGCAGTGCATGTTAGCTGGAATGTTTGAAAACTGTTGAGATATCATCATTATTATTATTATTATTATTATTATTATGCTTATTGTAAATATAGGTTGGTTAAGATAAATAACCCGTTTTGTTGTTGTTGTTTTTTTGCTTTGACAGTTATGGTTCACATGAGGATCCAGGAGTTAATTATCAAATTGTTTAATAATAGAAGTTAATATTAACTGATAAATTATAAACAATTGTTGTCAGTGTTTCAAAATTTAATTATCAAATTCAGTAGTTTTTCTAGAAAAATGTATTATGAGGAAGATTGCTACACTAAACCAGAGTACTTTTAAACCGTCTGACAGTCTATTACGAATGGAATATTTTTGGAGTAGTTGTACCATTTCTAATGATCAGACACATTGTTATGTAGTGTTGATATGATATTGTCTCAGGGAAAAGATGATCTTTAATAATTCAAGATTTGTAATGTTTTTTTAATCTGTCAGAGCAGCAACTTGAGCCACTTTCATTATTTTGTTATATTTTGTGTCATTTGATGTTATATATTAGTCATACATAACTTTTGAAATGTTAAAATGTTAAAAATACACTAATATTGGATGGATATAACATTTGCTGCCCTGTTCAGAAATCTACATACAGTAGCTTTAATCTGTGAGCAGCAGAGAGCTGTGTCAGACAGTTTAACACCGTGAGATGGAGTGTAAATGTAAACTTTCTTTTTCGTTATGTTATGTATTACAGCTCTTGTTGTTAGTGTTGGATGCCCTTTACTCTGCTGCACTTTTCTTGGGTCTTTTTCGTTAATAGTTGCACAACCTGTCCAGCCAGACTACCTTCAAAATTTTGTAATTTTTAAGTTTGTTTAATTTTTGCACAATTATGGCTGTTATAAGTGATCACTCTGTACATATTAAAAATCATCATACGTAGCGTCTCTATTCGGTGAACATTCCATCCATAAATTCTTACAACCAATTCATATGAAATGTCAACTTTGTAATAAGGTGTCTGTCTAAATGTGCATGCAGCGTGGTCTGATCTAATACAGAGATGGTGATTTAACTCTGTACGCTTTGCCTTTTGTGTTCCTAGTTTGGAAGAAAATAGTAAACATTTACCATTGTTTTTTTCCCCCCAAACATTTCAGACAGGTTGATACAGGTTACCACTTTATCTTTCCTTCAGTCTATGCGGACACAGAACTCACTGACTCCGCCCATGCAGACAGCATGGAACAGGGACAGAAGTGAGGAGTGAAAGGACTGGCACTGAGGAGAAGCAAACAAAAAAGCTTGCGACCTTATTTTAAAAAACAAAACAAAAAAACAACAGATTTTTCAATGTTTTGAATTGATTTTTAATCTTTAAGGATAAGAATTTTTTTTTTTTATCAAAACCACTAGTAGCCCAAGTACATAGCACTTGAGTCTTAATTGGAAATTTGGTAAGAGGGTGCAACCAGAGAGTAAGGGGGGCCAGTGCCCGTGTTACCTGGTTTAGAAAAAAACAAAGTTTATAATTGCAGATCAGATTGTGATTCTGGTTAGTATATGCTTGAATGAGTGCTGCCTCAGGTAAGATCAGAGCTGAAGAACACATTCTGTCCTTCTGCTGTAAAACGTATGACAAATCCTCATGCTGATCTCTACCAGATCCACTGGTGCTGTTGAATTAAAGTTGCCATTTGCTGCATATTTGGATGCTACAGTGAGGAAAATAAGTATTTGAACACCCTGCGAGTTTGCAAGTTCTTCCACTTAGAAATCATGGAGGGGTCTAAAATTTTCATCTTAGATGCATGTCCACTGTGAGAGACATAATCCCCCCCCCCCCCCCCCCCAAAAAAAAAATCCGAAAATCACAATGTATTATTTATTTTTTTTTTTTTTATTTATTTATTTATTTGTATGTTACTGGTGCAAATAAGTATTTCAGCACCTGTGAAAATCAATGTTAATATTTGGTAGAGTAGCCTTTGTTTGCAATTACAGAGGTGAAATGTTTCCTGTAGTTTTTCACCAGGTTTGCACAAACTGCAGTAGGGATTTTGGCCCATTCCTCCACACAGATCTTCTCCAGATCAGCCAGGTTACTGGGCTGTCGCTGAAAAACACGGAGTTTCAGCTCCCTCCAAAGATTTTCTATTGGGTTTAGGTCTGGAGACTGGCTAGGCCACTCCAGAACCTTGATATGCTTCTTACGGAGCCACTCCTTGGTTATCCTGGCTGTGTGCTTCGGGTCATTGTCATGTTGGAAGACCCAACCACGACACATCGTCAATGCTCTAACTGAGGGAAGGAGGTTGTTCCCCAGAATCTCGCAATACATGGCCCCGGTCATCCTCTCCTTAATACAGTGCAGTCGTCCTGTCCCATGTGCAGAAAAACACCCCCAAAGCATGATGCTTCCACCCCCATGCTTCACAGTAGGGACGGTGTTTTTGGGATGGTCCTCAGCATTCTTCCTCCTCCAAACACAGCGAGTGGAATTAAGACCGAAAAGTTCTATTTTGGTCTCATCTGACCACATAACTTTCTCCCATGACTCCTCTGGATCATCCAAATGGTCATGGGCAAACTTTAGACGAGCCTGGACGTGTGCTCATTTAAGCAGGGGAACCTTCCGTGCCATGCATGATTTTAACCCATGACGTCTTAGTGTATTACCCACAGTAACCTTGGAAAAAGTGGTGCCAGCTCTCTTCAGGTCATTGACCAGCTCCTCCTGTATAGTTCTGGGCTGATTCCTCACCTTTCTTAGGATCATTGATATGCCACGAGGTGGGATCTTGCATGGAGCCCCAGTCCGAGGGAGCTTGACAGTCATGTTTAGCTTCTTCCATTTTCTAATAATTGCCCCAACAGTTGATCTTTTTGACCAAGCTGCTTGGCAATTGCCCCGTAGCCCTTTCCAGCCTTGTGGAGGTCTACAATTTTATCTCTGGTGTTTTTGGACAGCTCTTTGGTCTTAGCCATGTTAGCAGCTGGAGTCATACTGATTGTGTGGGGTGGACAGATGTCTTTATGCAGCTAAAGACCTCAAATAGGTGCTTCTAATTTGGAATAATAAGTGGAGTGGAGGTGGACTAACAGGTCTTTGAAGGCCAGAATTTTTGCTGATTGGCAGGTGTTCAAATAATTATTTGCAGCAGTAACATGCAAATAAATTATTTTAAAAAATCATACATTGTGATTTCCGGATTTTTTTTTTTTGATTATGTCTCTCACAGTGGACATGCACCTAAGATGAAAATTTCAGACCCCTCCATGATTTCTAAGTGGGAGAACTTGCAAAATCGTGTTGAAATACTTATTTTCCTCACTGTACATCTTTACCCACAGGAGTTCAATTTATTTCATTGATGCAGTGCCAAATCACAACAAAGCTGTCTCAAAGCTTTTCACACGAGTAAGGTGTAACCTTACCAGACCCCTAGAGCAAGCACACAGGCAATAGTGGTAAAGAAAAACTTCCTCTGATAATGTTGAGGAAGAAACCTCAAGCAGACCAGACCCAGAGGGGTGACTCAGAGGGGTGACCCACTGTTTAGGCCATTGTAACAGTTACAAGGTTTTTGCAAAGCTTTTACCAACTTGAAGAAACAGAAAAAGCAGAATAGCAACAAAAGTAAGGTGCATTATTGAGATGAGCATGCAGTCATTGGCGCCACAGGCAGGGCGTTGAGTCCAGCACCCTGGGATGCAGGACCAGCGTGCATCCATCACATTGTCAGTGGGCCACAGCACAGTGATGAAAATGTGTATGATCAATGCCTCTGTAACGCCTTGTTGCATCATTTTTTGGCCATTTTGTTTTCTGTGTCAGTGACCTATATGATTCAATTGAAATATTACATCACACAGCCCACTAGTATTAAAGTCTAACAGATGTTTGTTCTGGATTGAGCAGCAGACACACCAAAACCACCTGAGAATCAACATCTTATAGTTTGTGAAGGACAGGGAGTGGACTGCATGAAGTTAGAAAACAAACAAATAATACAAAAGCCCCACTGGTGTCAAATAAATTCTTTCCTGTTCTCTTTCTTGATCAGTTTGTCCGTAGACCACTGCAGCACACACTGCATTCATTGAAAACCCAGTGTCACAAGCCTCTGTGGAAAATAACCCTGAGGACCATAACCCTTCTCCCCCACCTCCCCACCCCTGTCCCATCTACCTACTAGCTCTCTTCTCTCCCTCCATAATGTCAAGCTTTTGCTGGACTTGCCTGGCGTGTGTTCTGTTTAAGGGTCTTGCATTTTCTGATCTTTAAAAATTAAATGAAAATGTAAAATGTGAAGAAACCTTAACTAATTTTGTCAATGTAATCTCTGCAGTTGAATGTGTAGCGTAGATGAAGTGGGTGTTTCACTGCAACAGAAGCAAATATAGGCCACAAAGCAAACATGACTCCGTGTCCTTTGCTAATCATGAATTGGGGTTTTGTGTGTGTGTGTGTGTGTGTGTGTGTGTGTGTGTAGCGGGCTGAGGTTAGACTTATTATCGTACTTTATGCATGATGGAGTCTTAGTTGTAAAATGATACCATCCACATATACTTTGGCTCGTCCTGCTTTCTTGATCTGTACCTATTTGTGAGCTGAAGTGCGACTCCATGCATGTGTTGTAGCTTGAAATAAAGCAAACAAATGAATGATGCTGTTTCTAAGTTCAGTGGGTTCCTCCATGTTGAATCTAATCACCGGATTCGCCGAGGGGAGACTTCCCGGAGCATGTGATCACTAATCAGACTTCTTTTTCCTCTTTGGTCCAGGGCTATCCCCCCCCCCCAAAGACTTCAAAGCCCGTGCTGAGTGCAGAGAGTCATGTGGTGGTTCAAGGTTAGCGGGGTATCCCAAAAAGAGGCTATGCAGAACATTAGCCTAGTCATCTTTGTTTAGTGCATGTGCAGAGCTCTGGGAAATGTTAAAAAGTCATTGATAAGATGAGGGCCTTTGATAATCATTGTCCTGGAGCAAAAACTAGTCTAAGCATTGAGACTGTTTGGAGGTCTTTCTCAGCATCATGAATCCATATAAATCTTGCAATGCAGCACGGACATTTGTATTTAAAAAAAAAAAAAAAAAAAAATCAAATTAATAATACGAGGGCTGTCCATAAAGTATAGGTCCTTTTTATTTTTTTCAAAAACTATATGGATTTCATTCATATGTTTTTACGTCAGACATGCTTGAACCCTCGTGCGCATGCGTGAGTTTTTCCACGCCTGTCAGTGACGTCATTCGCCTGTGAGCACTCCTTGTGGGAGGAGTTGTCCAGCCCCTCATCGGAATTCCTTTGTCTGAGAAGTTGCTGAGAGACTGGCGCTTTGTTTGATCAAAATTTTTTCTAAACCTGTGAGACACATTGAAGTGGACACGGTTCGAAAAATTAAGCTGGTTTTTGGTGAAAATGTTAACGGCTTATGAGAGATTTTGAGGTGATACTGTCGCTTTAAGGACTTCCCACAGAGCGGAACGTCGCGCAGCGGTCCCAGGCAACGTCGTCAGCCTGTTTCAAGCTGAAAACCTCCACATTTCAGGCTCTATTGATCCAGGACATCGTGAGAGAACAGAGAAGTTTCAGAAGAAGTCGGTTTCAGCATTTTATCCGGATATTCCACTGTTAAAGGAGATTTTTTTTTTTAATGAAAGACATGCGGGCGGATTGCAGCGTCGGCTCGCAGCCGCCGCGACGCTCCGCCACAGGAAAAACACCTCCGTTGGAAGCCTTAAGGACAAGTTGGAACATGTCCAGCTGTTAAACAATTTCTCATATACTCACTCCACTGAAAGCCATCAAAAGCCGCCTGGATTTTACAAATGGTTATCAACGCGGAGGTTTTTTTCCTGTGCCACCGCGCCGGCTGCGTCCCGACGCGCGGACCCGTCCGCACGTTTTTCATTAAAAAAAATCTTCTTTAACAGTGGAATATCCGGATAAAATGCTGAAACCGACTTCTTCTGAAACTTCTCTGTTCTCTCACGACGTCCTGGATCAATAGAGCCTGAAATGTGGAGGTTTTCAGCTTGAAACAGGCTGATGATGGTGCCTGGGAGCGCTGCACGACGTCTCGCTCCGTGGAAAGTCCTTAAAGCGACAGTATCACCTCAAAATCTCTCATCAGCCGTTAAAACTTTCACCGCAAACCAGCTTAATTTTTCGAACCGTGTCCACTTCGATGTGTCTCACAGGTTTAGAAAAAATTTTGATCAAACAAAGCGCCAGTCTCTCAGCAACTTCTCAGACAAAGGAATTCCGACGAGGGGCTGGACGACTCCTCCCACAAGGAGTGCTCACAGGCGAATGACATCACTGACAGGCGTGGAAAAACTCACGCATGCGCACGAGGGTTCAAGCATGTCTGACGTAAAAACATATGAATGAAATCCATATAGTTTTTGAAAAAAATAAAAAGGACCTATACTTTATGGACAGACCTCGTATATAATAATTGTTTTCCTATTTATTTACTTGATTTTATTTTTCATATATCTTCTTCATCAGTTATTCATCCTGCAGAAGGGAGGGATTATAGAATCTCATTGCCACAGGCAGGTAAGACCTCCTGTGGTGTTCTGTGGTGCACCTTGGTGGTTTCAGTCTATGGCTGAAGGTGCTCTGACAGGACATTAGTGTGGCATGCAGGGGGTGGGGGGTGTGTTGTCCCAGATGCTGCGCAGTTTCCTCAACATCCTCCCCTCTGACACTCCTCTGACACCAACTCCAGCTCGAACCCCAGGACAAAGCGAGCTTTCCTTATGAGCTTGTTGAGTCTGTTTGTGTCGGCTGCCTTCAGCCTGCTGCTCCAGCGCAATACAGGGTAGAAGATGATGCTGGAGACCATAGTGATAAAACATCTGCAATGTACTTTTGCAGACATTAAAGATCTGAGCCTCCTGAGGAAGTACGAGGGCTGTCCATAAAGTATAGGTCCTTTTTATTTTTTTCATAAACTATATGGATTTCATTCATATGTTTTTACGTCAGACATGCATGAACCCTCGTGCGCATGCGTGAGTTTTTCCACGCCTGTCGGTGACGTCATTCGCCTGTGAGCACTCCTTGTGGGAGGAGTCGTCCAGCCCCTCGTCGGAATTCCTTTGTCTGAGAAGTTGCTGAGAGACTGGCGCTTTGTTTGATCAAAATTTTTTCTAAACCTGTGAGACACATCGAAGTGGACGTGGTTCGAAAAATTAAGCTGGTTTTCAGTGAAACTTTTAACGGCTGATGAGAGATTTTGAGGTGACACTGTCGCTTTAAGGACTTCCCACAGTGCGAGACGTCGCGCTGCGCTCTCAGGCGGCGTCATCAGCCTGTTTCAAGCTGAAAACCTCCACATTTCAGGCTCTATTGATCCAGGACGTCGTGAGAGAACAGAGAAGTTTCAGAAGAAGTCGGTTTCAGCATTTTATCCGGATATTCCACTGTTAAAGGAGATTTTTTTTTAATGAAAGACGTGCGGACGGGTCCGCGTGTCGGGACGCAGCCGGCGCGGAGCGGCGGCACAGGAAAAACACCTCCGTGTTGATAACCATTTGTAAAATCCAGGCGGCTTTTGATGGCTTTCAGTGGAGTGAGTATATGAGAAATTGTTTAACAGCTGGACATGTTCCAACTTGTCCTTAACGCTTCCAACAGAGGTGTTTTTCCTGTGGCGGAGCGTCGCGGCGGCTGCGAGCCGACGCGCGGACCGTCCGCACGTCTTTCATTAAAAAAATCTCCTTTAACAGTGGAATATCCGGATAAAATGCTGAAACCGACTTCTTCTGAAACTTCTCTGTTCTCTCACGATGTCCTGGATCAATAGAGCCTGAAATGTGGAGGTTTTCAGCTTGAAACAGGCTGATGACGCCGCCTGAGAGCGCTGTGCGACGTCTCGCACTGTGGGAAGTCCTTAAAGCGACAGTGTCACCTCAAAATCTCTCATCAGCCATTAAAATTTTCACTGAACACCAGATTAATTTTTCGAACCATGTCCACTTCGATGTGTCTCACAGGTTTAGAAAAAATTTTGATCAAACAAAGCGCCAGTCTCTCAGCAACTTCTCAGACAAAGGAATTCCGACGAGGGGCTGGACGACTCCTCCCACAAGGAGTGCTCACAGGCGAATGACGTCACCGACAAGCGTGGAAAAACTCACGCATGCGCACGAGGGTTCAAGCATGTCTGACGTAAAAACATATGAATGAAATCCATATAGTTTTTGAAAAAAATAAAAAGGACCTATACTTTATGGACAGACCTCGTATAGTCAGCTCTGACCTTTCTTATACACATCATCTGTGTTTACAGTCCATTCCAGTTTGCTGGACACCCAGGTACTTGTAATAGTCTACAGTGTCCACCTCAGTTCCATTGATGTTAACTGGATTCAGAGCGGTCTTCAGTCCACCACCAGCTCCTTCATCTTAGATACATTAAGCTGCAGTTGGTTGAGTTTGCACCATTGCACAAACCTGTCCACCACACGTCTGTACTTATCCTCCTGGTCCCTGCCGATGCAGCCCACAATGGCAGAGTCATCTGAAAACTTCTGCAGGTGGCAGGACTGTGACCAGAACCTGAAATCTGAGGTGTATAAATGGACTGCATTTATATAGTGCTTTTCCATCTGCATCAGACGCTCAAAGCGCTTTACAAATAATGCCTCACATTCACCCCGATGTGAGGGTGCTGCCATACAAGGTGCTCACTACACACCGGGAGCAATAGCGGATTAAAGACCTTGCCCAAGGGCCCTTAATGATTTTCCGGTCAGGCAGGGCTTTGAACCGAGGATCTTCTGGTCTTAAGCCCACTGCCTTAACCACTAGACCATCACCTAGAAGTGTAGAATGTGAGCAGGAAGGGAGACAGGACCATCCCCTGTGGTGTCCCCGTGCTGCTTCAGATGGTATCGGATGTAATGTCCCGAAGCCTCACATACGGTGGGTGGCCTGTGAGGTAGTTGGTAATCCAGGCCACCAGTGGAGCCTTCACCTTCATGTCACATAGTGTATCACTGAGCAGGTCAGACCACATGGCGTTGAATGCAGTGGAGAAGTCAAAGAACATGACTCTCACAGTGCTGCCTGCCTCCTCCAGGTGAAAGTAACCTCTATGCAGCATGAAGATGATGATATCCTCCACTCTCCTCTTGGGCTGGTAAGCAAACTGCAGGGGGTCCAGTGATGATTCGACAACTGTGCGGATGAGCCTCTCAAGTGACTTCATAACGTGATGTTAGGGCCACAGATCGGTAGTCATTAAGTGTGTTGGCGGTCTTCTTCTTGGGCACAGGGACCAGACATGAGGTTTTCCACTGATCCAGAACAACCATCTGGTTCAGCCTCAAGTTGAAGATGTACTGGAAAATCCCACACAGCTGGATAGCACATTCCTTCAGCACTCTGGGACCCGCCTCCTTTTCTGGACACAGATGACTAAATTGTCTCCCCACAGTGATGGTGATGGAAGGTGACAGGGAGAATGGAGTGACGGAGGAAGGGGAGTGGGGACAGGTTGGTGGGAGGAGGGAGGTACCAATAATAGGGGTGTGGGGCGATTGCACAGGGGAGGGGGAGCACTGAGAGGAGCTGGGGAAAGGGTGTGCAGAGTCCATGTTGTCAAACCTGTTAAAGAATAGGTTTAGCTTCCTGTAGGTCTCCTTCCATCATCTGGTTGCATTCTTACCATGACCAGTAGGGATATGAATCGTACAACAACTCACGATTCAATTCAATTCCGATTCTTGGGGTGACGATTCGATTCAGAATCGATTTTTGATTCAAAGAGCTCTGATAAATAATTATATTACTTAAAAATGTTTATGTTTAAGAAAATGCAGCTTTACGCGGTTAATAAAGTGATTCTAGATGTAACTTTACTTATCTGCTTGCTTGTTCGGAGTTGGCTGGCAGTTTAGTGAAGCGCTGGTCAGTAGTCGGCAGATACCGCTGCTCCCCTCTTTTAGCTCCGGGTGATGGCGTAGCATGTGGGCTTGCGGATTTTAAGTGTTTCCAAAATACTTGACTTTCATTTTGCACACTGCACAAGTCATGTCAAGCTCCTTCTTACGCAGCAAATAATAAAATCCAAAATGCGCCCAAACATTTGCCCCCAGCAAAGACGGTGCTGGCTGAATTAGCTCTTCGTCCGCCATGCTAAGCTGCAGCTCACGAATGTTTGAAGCACGCCAGAAATCAGCAGCCTCACTGTTGCGGAGGTGATGTCATTAGTCCGCATCGCATCTACCACCGGTGGTAAGTAAACAATGAGGACGATAGCATGTGAAAACTCCCTCGGCAAATAATAAGGACGGAGACTTACTGCCAGCAGCTCAATGTCTGGTTTACACACACGCTCCTTCACCTTAACATGTCCTGGATTGCACCACTTGTTGTAGACAACCCCCACCCCCCTCCCCCCTGCCTTTCTTTTTGCCACTATCAGCGCAGCTCTGGTTTGCTCGCACCAAATAAAAGCTGGGTGAATTCACTACAGAGTCCGGTATGTTGTCGTGCAACCATGTCTCCATGAAGCACAGGACTGCGCTCTCATGAAACACACTGTCGCTCCTCACAAGTGATGTTAATTCATTCATTATGTTTGCCAGCGATCTTGCGTTCCCCATTACAATGGAAGGCAGATACAGACGATATTTCCTCTTCCTTTGCCATCGTCTCCTTCCGGCTCTACAGCCACAGTATTTCCTCCGCAGTTCTTTCGGGATCTCATGTCTTTCACTGGACTCATGACTTCATCTAGTTACTAAAATGTCAACTGAGTTCAACTGCTTAAGTTGACTGTTCCACAGCATCTTAACACAGAACAGAAAAATCTTTTGGCCATTCCATTGGCTCTGTTCTTCCTAAATTCACATGTGATCATAGGGTATGTGGAGCACATGAGGCTGAACCAGCTCAGCCATATACAATGGCGTGCAACCATTTGATATGTGAAGGTCATAACGCATCTTTAAAATCTCTCTGTGCTTGAACTAAAGCAAAGCTAGTCAGTGGCATTGAGGTAATATGATCACATTTTCATGTTCCAGTCAGATAGTCCATTCTGGAGGACAGAGAAGCATGAATCTCATCTTCAAGAGTAGCTTGAGTTCAGAGGAGCTGGAGCCAACTGAGAAGGAATTGGTAGAATGATGGACAGAATGTTGCACTTCCTTTACCTGTCATCATGCCAACATCTGAAGTTCAAACTCTCACCTCTACACTTCTTGCCTTTCTCTTCACCCGCTGCCTCTCAGCACCACTCCTTTACTCTTCCTTTGCCCAGCAGTAGCAGTTTCCACCAGCACCCCACCAAATAACAGTAGAATCAGCAGTCATTGTGAACCTGGGCCTCAACTGCTCTGATATGGTAATAGATTGTGTTTTACATCTTTGGTTTGGCAAAGTTTACACCAGATGCAGGACAACTGGATGGTCTTCTTGATGGCTCTCTGGGCTTTGGAAATTGAAATTTGGAAACTGTCACAAATCATTTGCCTTTTTGTCAATTGTTTGAAAGGACAATACTTGTTTTCTTGTTCTGCTGCAAAATTTCTGTGTTGTCCTATTTACTTATTTGAATATATAATGTAACAAGTATTGTATCACTCTTAAGTTCTTAATAAATTATCTTGTGGAAATGTCAGATATCCTCCATTGTCTGATCGTTTGCTCTTGCATAAATGTAACTAGATCTATGTAGATCAGGGGCTTCAGTTTGTTGTAATTAAAAGCTGCATGGTTTTGTCATTTCTGTTTGGCCAACATGAGTTAATTAATGAGATTTTTCTTTCCTTCTTCTGTTCTTAAGGAGCAGATTGATAAAAAAAAAAATTGAATTATTTTGTGTGCTGACAAATGCAAAATGTTTTATGTTTCTGGTTGCAGCAAGGTTTACCCTGGTTTACAGTAAACTAGGTCATTTTGCCATAAGCACAGGTCATACATGATCTCTATAATAGAACAGGAAGAGAAGAGTTTTTTGCTGTAGATGATAGTTATATAATAAATTTCATTCTTAGTTGTCCATGTTTTAAAATTCACAATCAATGAATGCATGGTTTCATAGATTCCTTGTAGTTAATTTCTAGAAAAGGTAAACAAAGTGCATTTTGTGTAGCATTGGGTAACTACAGATGAACAATCTACTACTCCCTTTGAATCTGGAAATGTTGCTGTTATTTCAGTAGTCTTAATTTAACAAATACTCTAAGGTTATAGTATAGGGACTCGTAGGAGTTCAACCTCTATTAAAGTAAATTCCGATTTGTATTCAATCTGCTTTTCTGAGTAATTGTAGTGGTTGTCTGTTTGTATTACTCTGTTTTATTATTTTCTCCATTAGACGTTATTCTTCCGCTTTCTAATGTTTTGTATCTTTGTACAGGAGTTCTTCGATCATGCGAAGAAGTTGTGGGACGATGAAGGAGTGAAGGCCTGCTTTGAGAGGTCCAATGAGTACCAGCTCATTGACTGTGCACAATAGTAAGTACAAATATTACCGTGCATATTTTGGTGTAGCTGTGAACTTTGGATACTTGTTCATAAAGGATAAAGAGAATTGCCACATGTAGAGCTACGCTGTCCAGTCATTGCTCATTCAGCCATATTATACAAATGTGATGATATAATCTTACAGCCTATAAACTATTAACCAAATCCCTACTTTGCTCTTCTTTGTGTTGTTTGAAGAACAGCTTTGCAGTGTGTGCCAGTGTCATTTCATATATAAATATGGCGGAGATGCGTTTACCTTGGTATTTGGTAAGGTTAGACCTTACTTGTGTGAAGCATCTTGAGGCAACTTTATAATTTGGCTCTATATAAATGAAAAAAAAAAAAAAAAATGTATTTCATGGCAAACCACAGCTGTATTTTTCCTTTGGAAAATTGTGCATATACCTCCATATGTCATTGGATTGACATTTCATCATGGCAATATGCAAAGCTTGGCCTAATCTTTGTTGAAGTACCCAACTCTTGAATTTGGAAGATTTGTCTGTGAATCTTTGATAAGATTGTAGTAAAGCTGTAACGGTGTTGTAGATGGAGTTAGGATAACTGTTTTTAGTAGTGGAGGCTCATTACTGCAGGGAAAAGTATGTCATGAATACCGACCTTCTCTGTTTTTTGCTAAAAGGAGTTGTACATGTACTACAGTTTAGATATAGTGATAACTACCTCTTTTTGTATGCCCGAGAGTGTTTGGAAGGCTCCAGCTTTGGGTCACCATAGGTTCCTGGTTGTACACAGTGGTGGGGCGTTCTCTTGCCTGTAAAAGGAAGTTTGGACAGGCAAAGTGTTTCACTGATTACAGTGCTCTTCTGCTTCCTCTCTGACTCACCTCTGGATTCAGATGTAAATACCAGCATATGTGCAGTACATGTTGTGCACTGAGCTCTTAATCTCTGTTTCGTCGAAAGTACTCTTTACCTACCAACCAGGGGTTTTGTCTTGTTGTCAGTGGTCTGTGTGAGCTTCCTTTAGATGGGTGAAATCAGTATTGCCCCAAAGCCCGCTGTGGCCTGCTAAACTGCAGGACATCACTGAATGAATCTGGTTTCCTACTGGACATTTTAGTACCCAAGAACATTGCAGATACATCGCAAAAAAATGGGAAGATTTACCTGCAACCACTCACTGTTTTCTGTCTTTATGAATCGAATCTTCATGAGTTTGTGGCAAACTGTGAAAGAAACTGGCATTTTCTGTTCTGTTCAGTATGCAAAGGTGGAAACTTATGGAATTGGATCTGGACCACATTGGAAACCTGGAAAACTGTTGCATGAATCCAGACTTTTTTTTTTATTTCAGAGAAATTAAACCTTAACCCTGAACTAAAATAAACTAGGTTAGAGAAGAGGTGGGCAATAGTGTGCCTTGAGGGGTCAAGGCTGGGTTTCTTTGCTACTGGTCACTGCAGCAGGTGATTTCACAGATGATCCAGACTGAGTTGAAAGGGGGAGCTCACTTTTAAAACCACCTGCTGAGGCAAAAAGTTGCCGAAACAGGCCTGCCGCGTCATATGATGCAATAATCCTTTAGTGCCCACCCTCAAATGCGTCTGAGCTGCTCAATTACTGCCAGGGTCTTCAAATTCACAGGGAGCACTCTTGGGACACTGACCTTGGACAAGCTCAAAGATGGCTAACCTTGACCTGTTTTAAGAGGTCAAAAAGTCACATTCTGTTTCCTACTTATTTTCATGCTATGAATCATGCAAATCTGTTTTTTTTTTTGGGGGGGGGGGGGGGTGATGGTGACAGCCAATCAGAGTGGAGAGGCACTGTGACATTACTGGCTGGTCTCTTTCTGGCTGCTAAGTCAACATGGAGGAATCCGCTCCCAAATCGCTTCATTTTTGGGTAAATCTAACATGTTTCTCATATATTATGTAAAAGCTAATGAGGAATAAACACTTCTAAAACTGAGATCACTGTTTTTGTAACCTAATAACAACTGGAGTGATTTACAAGATGTCTAGCGGACGTCAGTGTGCACGCACATCACATGCAGTCAAAGGTAACTTTGATGATTTGAGTTTATTCTGCAACATCAATATAAACATACAGAGGTGACTATATCAATGAAGCACTGATAACCCAATAAAACATAAACACTTATTTCCGTTGTGGTCCTTGTGAAATTATCATGTGACAAAATAGATGGGCCGGATTGAACATGTACAAATTGTAAATAAGACAATAGGATTTTAATTATTAATGTAAATAACAATAAATGCATAACTAATTGTATAGTTTACACTGAGATATCAATTACACAACTGCAAATTATTAAGGAGACAGTGCTCATATGGCAGAGGGTATTTTAGCATTGCATTATATTTTTTAATTTCCTGAAAATGTCAAACGTTATTGGCCATTGCCTCTGTTGCTTGTTTCTTCTTTCAAGTCTTTTTTAAAAATCCAGTTTAACATAGAATAAAACAGCTTTCTTAAAAAAAAAAGAAAAACCCAGACACATCAATATGAAACGGCCCATATAAGACAGTGTTGTGTATGGTGTAAAAAGCACTGTTTGAGGAAACATTTCTCAATGTGCATGTTAATTACAGATCCATTTAGAAAAGGGGACATTCAGATAGAGTGGGCAGTATGAAAAAAATCTCTTTTCTCCGTAATGATCAATTTCAGTATTTACAGTGCTGTGAAAAAGTTTGTGCACCCTTGAAGTTTTACGTTGGAATTTTTTGACATAAAAAAATTTGGATGTTCATATTAAAAATTTCTAAAATGATGATTAAACTCGGTGAAAAGTAATCTGTCATGAATATATATATATATATATATATATATATATATATATATATATAGGTCTGTTAGAAAAGTATCTGACCTTTTTATTTTTTGCAAAAACCTGATGGATTTGAATCGTGTGCTTGCATGAGCCAACCTTGAACCTTCGTGCGCATGCATGAATTTTTTCACGCCTGTTGATTGCGTCATTTCCTTGCAAGCAGCCTTTGTGTGAGAACGTGTGTAGTCTCTCGTCGGATTTTCATTTCAAGGAAAATGGCAGAACGACTGGAGCAGCGCGACTGCATCAAATTTTGCCAGAAACTGGGCGACAGCCAGGTGGAAACCATTCAGAAGATTCAGACTGCTTTCGGTGACTATCCTATGGGCGTCACACAGATTAAGGAGCGGTACAACCGGTTTAAAGATGTCCGCACAACAGTGGAGAGCAAGCCACGCTCCGGTCGGCCATCAACATGCTGAAATGACCAGATCATTTCCAAAGTGAACACTGTGGTGATGCGGGACCGTCATGTGACTATCCAAGAAATTGCGGAAGAGGTGGACATTAGCACTTTTTTGGCACATTCCATTGTGACAGAAGATTTGGCCATGAAAAGAGTGGCGGTGAAATTCGTGCTTCGGCACAAAGCTGTTAATGGCGGAGCAAAAGCACCTCCCTGTTGAAGCCTCACAGGACATGCTGTGACATGCCCACCTCTTCCACCATTCGGAAGATTCAGACGGCTTTCGGTGGCTTTTCAGTCGTGTGACTATCCGAGACATTGTGGAAGAGGTGGGCATCATTTTTCGGAGTCCAGCAGTCACACGACGGTCCCGCATCACCACAACTCTTTTTTTTTCTTCTTCTTCTTTTCTTTTTTCCTAATAGCTAGACTAATAGCTCTGCCATGCATTAAGGGGAAAAAAACACCTTCAGTACAAGCTGCTCCTGACAGTTTTGTTGTATTTATTTAAGTAGATTTTTTGTTTTTATGACTCCTCAATTCTATTCCAATTCCTGTAGCATTGTAGTCATAAAGCTCGGGCACTAACATTGATTGACATTTTAGTTGTTAAAAATGCAAATTTTCATTATTATTATTATTGTTATTATTATTATTATTATCATCATTATTGGCACATGCATTGTGAGGAAACTAAGTCATAAGTAAAGTTTTATTTGTGTGGCACCTTTCAAGATAAATTCACAAAGTGCTTTACAGTGAAAAAATAAAATGGAAACACAAATTTAAAACAGCAGTAACATAAAACTAGTTACAAGCAAGCCTGTGCAAATGGGTCTTGAGCTTCTCTTTAAAAGTTCCAACAGAGTCCACAGAATGTAGATGCAGTGACAGTGCATGCCACAGTTATGGAGCCACAACCTCAAATCCAGTGTCTCCTTTGGTCTTTAACCTTGATGTAGGTTCAATCAACAGGTTCTGGTCTGAGGACCTCAGAGACCTGCTTGTTACATAAGGATGCAAGAGTTCACTGATGTAGAGTGACATTTCCCCCTGCAGAGCTTCAAAAGTCATCACCAGTATTTTAAAATGCAGTCTGAACTGAATGGGGAGCCAATGCAAAGAGGACAGAATGAGTGTTATGTGAGACCTCATACAGGGCTGTGAAAACTCTGCAGATTCGAGGAATTCCACGGATTTCAACATGGGGGGTGTTTGTGTTGTACTCTGTAATTGTGATTGTCACTGAGTTTTTAAAATTCCTATCGCAAAGCGTTCTTTTTTATGACATCGTGCAAGTTCTATAAACCTGCGGTCACTGATCTGTATAACAGATGCAAACCTGTGTCCTCGGATCTGCTGAGTTTCATAGAGAAAATGCCTCACTGTTACGACAGTTGTCGTAAAGCGGGACTGATTGGTTGCTATGGCGATGCTGTGTGCCCGCTGCAATACGCTGTTCTTTAAGCTAAACATAGCATGTGGACATGGCACACTTTTAGATAGGGATGGGTATTGATAAGATTTTATCTATCGATTCTGCTTATCGAGCCGATTCCTTATCGATTCCCTTATCGATACCTCGTGAATTTTGTACTACAAGTAGGCTTTACAGGTTTTCTATGTATTTCATTGAGTCTTAAAGTAAATAAATATGAAATTGGTCACTGTATCCTTGATCTCTGGACATAAATAAAAATAAACAGAACAGAGTTTTACTTTGAAGTTATTAATTCAGACTGGATTCTATCGTTCTAACTTGACTCGGCAGAGAGCCGCGTAGTGTTTGGAGCTGTGTGAACAGAACGGAGGACAATTCTTGTTTCTTTCTCGCAACAAGACAGGAGTCCCAGTTAGTAATTTTAATCTGCACAAAAGTGAGTCACGATTGACATATTCAGGGATGAAAGTGGTGAAAAACAAAAAAGCTGAAACCCAAAATTACCCCCCAACACCACCTGCACGAAAATGTTTGAATTCTAGAAGCTCTGAAATGCAATCTGGGACTATTCCAGATGATAAACTGGAGTGAGTGCAGCATCCATTTAGGTGAGGGGGAAAAAAAAAACTTATTCAAATTCATTTCAGTAGTATTCTGCTCTTAGTAGGATGCAGCAGTTTTCTAGTTTGGCAGATAGTTCTGGAGGAAATCACTGAAGAAATTAACACATTGAAAATATGGTTTGATCTAAACAAACTGTCGTTAAACTTAAATAAGACAGAGATGAAATGGAGGTGTAAGAGTCACTAGGTGTTCACAGGAGACACTTATTTATGTATGTATGTATTTATTTATGTTCATTGTTAGTTGCTTTTATATTTTTTCTGTTGTGTTTCTATTCAGGTTCTTTTTGTCTTTCTCTAAAATTGTATATAATAATCATTAGATTATTAATATATATAAAAAAATAAATTTAAGAAATATTACAGTTTGAAAACAAATGCACCCGAACGTGATGACAGCTGCAATTGCTTAATTCTAACTTTTAACATTGAAAATGCCATATACATGCTAACGTGTTAGCATTGCTCCCGTTTTTAAGTTATAAAATACATCTATCAACTATTTCAGAAGACCACAACAGATTGGTTTAACATAGAAAAGGTAAATAATACTCACAGACGTATGCTCTTTAGGGTTTTAGTGGGGGAAAATTAAGCAAAAGAAAGAAAGAATAAACGAAGCAATAGATCGAAGCATTGCTTCAATCTGCGAACCACTGCTTCGATTGGGTCAAGGTTCAAAGCAAAGCCGCGCTGCAGAAAAGTTGATTACGGACCCACTGCAGGGTCTGTAATCAATGTAGAGAAATGATCATTTTCCTGAAAAACACCCCCAAAACAACGGCCACTCTGAAGGACCGATAACAGAATTGTTAAGCACAAAGCTTATTGATGTCGATGGATCGAATCATTTCTTAACGATACCCGAAAGGAACTGGTTCTCGATACCCATCCCTACTTTTAGAGTTAAGTTTTAAAAGAAGAATTTTGTGGCAGGTCTGTGTCACAGAGCGATGTCAGACAGAGAGAAGATGGTGAGAAAGACAGTTTGAAAAAAAATTAATAAAAACAAGAATCTGTGGAATTGGTGCTGGCTTGAATTTAGAGTTTGTCTTCATGAACACGTCCGTGAGATAAAAGAAATGGGAAAAGGAACTGCATCTTGTGCCGTCAAGAAAAATGGTAAGATTTTTTTTTTTTTTTGTCTCTGGAAAATAAACATTGTGTTGTTCAAACAGGATTTCAGACAAGATTGTGACTCTTTTAGTTAATCTAGACTTTCTTTCATTGGAAAAAAGATGTGGCTGTGAATGGATTTACAGGAATTTACACAAGAATGTGTGACTTTTTACTATAAGGTATGTTAATTGATATTTTACCCTGATTTTCAAAATATTCTACAAGCTTTAGCTGTGGTCTTTGAAATGCTTCAACAGTCTTTTCAGTCATCATGAATTTCATGTAGTTTAATTGTTCTGAGTTAATGCATAATTTGGTTTTCGATTAAAAGGAAAATCATTCCAGGTCCTACTTCCATGTCATATTCTGTAATTTCAACATTATCATTGACAGCTCAAATGAAAGGTTGAATCTAGGCTCATTTAAATATGCACTTCTTTTGAGATTTCTTCCAGGAGATGCTGAAAATGTATCATTGGATAAAAAAATGTATTTGGTTTCTGCAGGCCTTAGACCCCGGCTCCACGTGGGCTGCACCCTGGTCAAATTTAACACCCATTTTTCTGACTGCTGAGTAAACAGAAGAGGACAGAGAGCCAAGGTTGGGGGAGGTAACAAACTCCTTTGGGACACAAACAAGAAATTAAATTTTTGCTGTATTAAGTGACGGATAGTTAGCAGCCATCCAGTTTTTATGACATTAACACAGTTTTGAAGGATGGATACCTTTGTAACATTTTGTGGAGTAAAGGAGATGTACAGCTGTATGTCATCTGCATAACAGTGATATGAGATATCATAAGAACTCAAGATGTCCAAGTGGGAGCAAATACAATGCAAATAAAATGGGTCCCAGAATGGAACATTAGGGCACACCACAGGACAGAATGGCAGAAGATGACATATTTTAGCTGCAGCAACTGAAAAACTCCTGTTAGAGAGGATAAAAACCAGTGTAGGGCAAACCTAGAGATGCCCACCCATGTCCTTAGTCTATCAATTAAAACACCACGATCAACTGTCAAAAGTTGCAGACAGATCCAAAAGTACAAGTACCAAATAAATATTTAAAAATCTAAGAAGAGTCGTTTTAGTAGAGTGCAAGTGAGGGAACCCAGATCGAAACATCAGATTTGACATTTTGTCCACTTGACATGTTTCTCTATATATGAGCCAACACATGTTGAGGACACCTGTGGCTGGACAAGCCCAAGGGGACACCCATGCTTCACCTGGTTGCAGAATATAGATTGTTGCTTTCGAGATGTGTGAATGGACAGGTGGTCTGTGTGGGTGGTTGCCATGCAGGGCCAAAGGCTGTTCTGTAGTGTCATTGTATTTTAATTTCAATTAAGGACTCACTCTTCTCCTTTTTGCACAGTCACTTAGTTTTTGAGAACTATCTACTCCATGCAGATATACCATAGGGTGCCATACTGTTTGTATTTCTTCATAATTGATATAAAGTCCAAGACATACAGTGACAGTTTCACCATCAGAGAGCCTCGTCCACAACTACCACAAAAGACACCAAGCTGTCATTGATGTTAAAGGTGGGGAATACTGTATTAAGAACAGATGTATTTAAACTTTTGATCAGGGTCGTTTGAGTAGTTTCTGTTATTATAATGTAAAAAGAGTAAACACAGTTGTTTGACAATAAATGGTTTCAGCTTCACCCAACCAGTAACCATGAGTGGGAAAAACAGTTTTTGTCATCATTCATATTCTTTGAAAAATGGCCGAAAAAGCAAAGATTCTGCCAGGGTATATAAACCTTTGAGCACAACTGTACATATAAAATAAATTGAGTTGAATTGAAATTGATGCTGTGAAGTGCATGCTTCCAGACGTGATGTTATCATTTTGTACAAAAAATGGCTTCAGAAGTGGAACTTTACTTTTGGTGGGGGGGCTTTCTCATGTGCCTCTGTCTGAGCACTTTTGTTCCAAGGAGGGAAATGGACATCAAAAGGAGGGAAATGGACATCAAAAGGAAAAAAAATAATTTGGTGCATATTTGAAGTGAAGGAGTGGAGGTCCATAGCTGTGACTACTTTTCATTCTTAGTGTCTCAACCGTTGCTGTCCTGGTCAGTAGCAGGAAAGATTTGTGACTAGAGTGCGTGTGTGAAAGTAACTACTAGTAGACAGAAGCGGAATTAATAAACATCAGACACATGTTCTATTTAGACAGGTTTTCAGTTATTTGTGAGATCCAGAGTGTGCTGGATTACAAAACTGTTGAATTCATATGCAGTTGAATGCCTGTGTTGTTTTGGCTTAATCCTCTAGAAAAGTCAAGTGTGAGGGACTTTGTCCTTTGTTCTCACAGCGCTTGTTTCTTTTAACACACGGGTGACAACTCTGACCTGTCTTCCTGTTTTAGTTTATATTTCCTCTTTCACTTTTTTTCTTTGCACCATATACCCTTATGCTTTTGTATCGTCCATGGACGTTTTATGAAGTAGTCTACATCTTGGATTGAGAATGTGACAGGAGTGCTTTAATCAGAGCAAAGTGAAGGGGGTGATGGACCTTCATGTGGCTGTTTGTGAGGAAGCAATCTCAATTGAGTAAAAAGTTTCAGTATTATGGGGAAAATGACTCACATCTCAGTGGAAGAAACAGTGATGTTGCGTCAAGATTTTGCAAATGCACATTGTAAATTTACTATTACATTTAGCTTGTCCATCAGCAGTTGTCTTTCCACATAGATGCAACTCTGAACAACCAACTAGACAAATGAGTAGGAGCCGATTACATGCACTTGTTATACCAAAGAGCATCTCCATACTGATACTTTTGGAATCCATATTCTGCATTGCACTTTTATATATTTTAAGATCACAGAGGTGTGCCTACAAGTTAACTATGTTCGCCAAGGAAGTAATAAAATCATCCGCGTTTATTTGTCTGTCTGATTGTTAGCAGGATTACATCAAAGTTACTGCACGGATTTTGCCAAAATTTTCACCACAGATGCATATTAGGCCATGGAAAACTCCATTAAATTTTGGAAGTGATTCGGATCTGGATTCTGGCTCAGGATTTCACTTAATACAGGCTTTGAAGGATTACGTCAGAACTACTTCACGGATTCTCACCAAATTTGCACCACAGATAGATATTAGGGCATGGAAGACACCACTGAATTTTGGAGGTGATCCTGATTGGTGGACATCAGAAATCTCTGATTGCTCTTGTTACGTGCTATGTGTTTGAGCTGTGATGGGCTGGTTCCTTTGTATTGCCTTGGCTGTGTCAACAGCAAAATCACTCATTTATGTACACACACATCTGAGCTCAGCCTTCTGCTTCCTCTTGTAGTCAGTGCTTGTTGGTGACAGTATTGCAGAGTTCACATAATCAGGTATTTCCAACGGCAGCGGTTATCTTTCAATCGACTGTTACACAACTTTCGGCGTACTGTTGCACTCGATATGTGTTGATGATGGCTACAAACCCAGGCTGCAGCAGCAGGGACTCAGCCAGGGGAGAGCTGCTTTGCATGGTGCTACGGATAGTTTTTGCGTGTAACTGAAGGAAAAAAAAATGAGGCTGTGAAAAAGCTGAGTGATACAGCTAGGGTTTATTCTTGTAATGAGAATGCAGAGTGTGACAGAGTTGGACGTGATGTCGCTTTGGTACGGGAATGTGATGAGGGTGGAGGCAAAGGTTGCCATAGTTGCTGCTGTAAGTTTATTTTTATTTAGTAAACATTTTTGTGAAGCAAGTGCTCCCAACCAGAGATGGGCACTCAAGTTGCCAACTTAAGTAGGACTCGCATATAAATAGACGTTTGACCTGTTTCTGACCTCATTCCTAGTTGATTTGAGATTCGACCCCTGAGCATGGATAGACATTTCAGCTCTTTCACTGATTGGTCTTATGCTGAAATATTCTGCATTCTCTCTGATCCTGCAACACATCAGTGTGTCTGTGCAATGACATGCTACCACAGCATGATCTATACCTTGCATTGACCTTTGACTACAGCGATTTCAACATGCTTCACTAACCAGACAAACTGCTTCTTGTCAAGAATGGGGTGGGAGGGCGGAAAAAGCCAGCCACTCTACCACGGCTAAGATGCTCAAAAATACGCTTAAGTTGTGTTGGCCAGTAGCCCCTTTAGCCTTGAGCTGGGGTGTTGCTGAAAGCGCTGGAAAATATGTCACTGAATTGTCGACAAGCTTGTGACACTCAGCCACCTCATTGGTTTAATGAAAACTTCAAGGGGTTAATTGAAACTTCTTGTTTTTTAATCCTCGGGATTTTGATAAATATCAAAATGGTATTTCATCAGACATCCACGGACTTTTTTTTTTTTTAAAGAAGCAGAAGAGGCTATAAATTTATAGACTATATATCTACATATCTTACGGTTTCACGACTGAATAAAACCTTTTATAATACACATCACTGTATGTCAGTATAAAGACTGCTCTGCATGTGAACCAGAATTAAAATGTATGCTTTAAAGTTTCTGCTTTGACATAGAGTCCCACTTCATTGTGAATTTCTTCTCATAGAAACATGCAGGTAACGCCGCTTGGCATATATCAAAATGGTTCAGATTATAAAGATTGTTGCGTATTCCGTTCCCTTTTGGATTTTACTTACACAGAATAAATGTGTTACCTGTAAAGGGCATATCTCACTCCAGTCAATGCGATCTTTAAAAATAATTATATACCAGATTATTAATAACTAGCACGTTGCCCATGCAGATTCATGGGCTCTAGATTGGGTGTTGTTTATAAAATAAGTAGCTGACATTTTTCAAGGTTGGTAATAAATTATGCAATGTTTCTATAATGATAAATGAAGCAAGCAATAAATTAAAACACTAATATAACTTCTGCGCCATCTGTTCTCTTCTATAAGGTCCACACATTTTCTTGCTACAAAATTTCAACCTGAAAGGATTTTAGTTTTGTATGATTTGGTTAACAGAGATCCACATGACTGAGAGGCCAAATGAGTTGGTTTGTGTGCTGTGCGATAAGCTCATGCTTTCTGAGGGAGATAGGACAAGGCAAGGAAATGTCCCCTTTAACTGAAAGCTGAGTTTATGAAAAATTTATACTGAAGCTACATTTGCACCTTAGAGCTAACTGGGTATCTATGTATATCTATAGTTGCTCTGTAAAGTATATAGTTCTGTCATAAATCACAGAAACATTTGTAAAATGCAGGATGTGAGGACTTTTAACAATCTGTCTTGTCAGAAGAAAATATACATATGCTTTCATGAGATGAGAAATAATAGATGTGGCATGGTGTAGATGGCCCTTGAATGAGTAATGGGGCCGGAACCAGATGGTTTCTGTAGTTTTGGAGGTGAGGCTGTGAACAGACATTACTAATGCTGGATTGGTTCTTGGTCTAGAACTGAGGCTGAGATTGGGATTGTGGTGTTGTGTCGGTCACGGGACTCAGTCACCAGCCTGGAGGCTACTGACACAGTCATCTGGAGCAGTAAAGTGCTAAGAATGACCAGCATTGTCAGCCAGGCCTGGCCCCTGAAGAGCCTACAGAAACAGAAGCGCAACGGATCACAAACAGACTCCTGAATAAGGAGCCCCTTCTGTGCATGGAAGAGCAAGAAAGGATATTTATACACCGGTTGTGTGTCGCTAGCTTTTCTTATTAATGTCAATGTTAATTTCTTCATCTTTACCCAATTTGACTTCCATATATAAAATGCCAGTGGATGACAGTGAGGCGGTTGTGGATGTGATCTCTGAGGTGTAGAGTTGATGTTTTCTTCATCAGTGCACTAACCTGTGTGGTTTCTCTTTCAGTTCACCTGTTTGTTGTTAATAACTAGTTTGAGATTTTTCATCTTCACAAGAAGTATTTGTGTGTGTGTGTGTGTGTGTGTGTGTGTGTGTGTGTGTGTGTGTGTGTGTGTGTGTGTGTGTGTGTGTGTGTGTGTGTGTGTGTGTGTGTGTGTGTGTGTGTGTGTGTGTGTGTGTGTGTGTGTGTGTGTGTGTGTGTTGCTCCCACTCCATAAAGTAATGTGGTTTAAATTCTTACCCTTATTTAGAGTGTATTGTTAATTTTGTGCAACATGTAACAATATGAGTCTGATTATTCTCTAGCATGCAGTACAAACGTAGTGATACACTGCGCAGACACATATCATTCGCAGTGCAACCCAGTCATCAAAAAAATTCAGATTACAACACACTGGAAAGATTATAGCAGACTGCGCAAGTTTAAACCCTCTGTGCCAGTAGGAGGCACTAGTCTGTGTTCTTAATTCAGAAAGGGGAATTGTAAACTGTAGAGATCTGTATACTAAGCAGTGTTTGCTCACCATTTCTCTGAAAGATTCGCATATATCAAAATTTGAAAGTGCCGTTAGGCCTCCATAGAAACTGGCCATCTTTAAGGCATGTGCCGATTGGCAGAACTAATTTGTTCAACCACATCAAACAAAAGTGCAGAGAACTTTTAGAAGTTCATAACCTTGGCAAATAAAATGCAGAAAAGTGATTCTAAATACTTTTTAGTTGTTTTGTGTGTGTGTGTGTGTGTGTGTGTGTGTGTGTGTGTGTGTGTGTGTGTGTGTGTGTGTGTGTGTGTGTGTGTGTGTGTGTTCCACATACATATATAATTGTTACATGTCATTTGTCATATTTTGAAGGCCTCTTAACAGTTTCAGTATACACATTTTTGAAAGCAATCTAAATGGTTTTAGTTTAGTACATTAATTCCGTTCATATATTTCTGCTTTTAGTCTTGTAATAAGTGAAGTCTAACTACAATATTTATTAAACTAGCCTTTGGATGACAGTTATAACTCTGCCAGTAGCGAAATAATGCCTTGTTCCTTTAAAAAATAGTGTTTGTTAGATAAAATCACATGATATTCCACTATCAGCTGACCAAGGAGTAAGCAAAAGGAGCACTATGTAAATGTGTTTGCATGGATTTATCTATGTATGAAGATATTATGTTTCTGCATTTGCGTTTGTGTGCCTGATCTCATAGGAAAAGGAAACTGTGGTTTTGAACTGAAGTGTTGAAGCCGATGTACTCGAACCTCAGTGGGATGCTATCCACACAAACCACTGTCCTTTAGGTTGTTGGAGCCCCCTATGGGGGGACACACTCGAACAAAAGGTGACAGCAGCAAAGTTGCTGTAGAGCATATATATATATATATATATATATATATATATATATAGTAGTTGCAAGACCTAACACAATTTCACATTAAAGTAAAACTTGAACAGAAAACTTGAATGAAATCAGCCAGTCAACTGTACATCTTCACTGCTCCTATAATATTTATTCAATTTTAATTCAATTTATTTAATTTATATCGTGCCAAATCGCTACAAACGTGCCTCAAGCAACGTCTAACCTTACCAACCCCTAGAGCAAGCACACAGGTGACAATGGTAATGAAAAACTACCTCTGATGATATTGAGGAAGAAACCTCAAGCAGACCAGACTCAGAGGGGTGACCCACTGCTTAGACCATTCTAACAGTTGCGAGGTTTTTACAAAGGTGAAAAAGAAAACAAGAATTTAAAACATGACACAATAACAAAAGAATATGTATTTGATGAGAAGTCCATGCAGGCAGTTATGCCACAGCCAGGGGTCATCCAGCAGTCCTCATGCCGTCAGTGGGCCTGTTCCCCAGCAACATCCATTTCAGTCTGTCAGTCCGACATCCTGTGTTCAGTAGCCATCCCGCTATATGTACCTCGGACTGAGAGAAAAAGAGCAGAATCAATCCCCCGGAAAAAAACTACACCTAAAGTATAATACGTCAACAGGAAAGCAGAGAAAATACTAAGGTGATCATCGGCTGCTAGCCCTAAACTTCACTAACAGACCCAAAATTTAGATAGTTGAGGCTGAGACCTGTTCTGTTACTAATAAAATGAATTTTAAAGGATGGAAAGCATAATGCCATACTATGTCAGTATGCTAGCCATATGAGAGGGAAAACAAATACGACTTAAGAATCAGACTGTTTTATCTCCACAGGGAGATCATTCAACAAAACAGGTGCACAATAAGAGGAGGCTTTGTGGCCAGCAGACTTATTATTCACCCTAGGGACACAAAGTAGTCCTGCACCCTGAGAAAGCAGAGCCCGGGCCGGTACGTAGGGTTTAAGTAAGTCAGCTAAGTAGGGAGGTGCTAGTCTGTAAATAACTTTATAAGTTAAAAGCAGAACCTTAAAATCTGATCTCACGGGGACAGGAAGCCAGTAAAGAGAGTCCAAAATGAGTGTAATGTGGTCAAATGTTCTGCTTACTGAAAAGAGTCTGGCAGCAGCATATTGATTTACATTTTGGTAAGCATTGAAAACCCATTTAGCAGCAGCTCTTTTTTCTTTTCTTTTTTTAGATACACATTTTTAAAGATGTGTTACAAATTGGTTTGGACTTTGTGGATGTCACAGATGCCATTCCACACAATGATCTCACAGTACTGACAGGTGAATGTGCTATACTGTCCCATTAGGTTGGCTAAACTGAGCAGTTGTATGAGGCTGATCCGTCTGCCAAGATGTTGATCTTGAGAAGTTCATAGACGTTGTCTTGTTGCGGAGTTATCCTAGATCATGACTAAGATCCGGGCTGATTTCTGGAGTCAGCCATGAGAGGGTTATCTGTATGTGGTGAAAGCATCGCACTTTATGAGAAATTCACTTATCTCAGCAGTGACATTCACCTCTCTGGCAACTGCGCCTATGACGTTGAGAGGTGCCTTGGAAAAGCTTATGGAGTTGTGATGTTGCTGGACAGAAGTGTTTGCTGATGCCTATATCTTTGCAGGAGAATGAAGGGCCAAGTGCTCAGAGTCCCGGTGCTGCCAGTTTTACTGTATGGTTGTGAGATTTAGCTGTTTTCTCATATGAATGCTGAGCAATGTCTGGAGAGTCAGGTGCGAACATTGTCTGCGGTTGCCCTTTCACATATCTAGCACACAAAAGGAGATTGTTTTTGTTAGATGCATCCTCAACACCTGGAAATAGTCTGTGTGGCTTAGGTAATAAGGGCTAACTGGGTTTGGAGGGCAGGACATGATGCAGCAGAAGTGATCTTTGACGCTCCCTGAATTTGTCTCATGGTGGTTTTAGTGTTGGCACTTGTTGCCAAACTTTTCCAAATCATGTTTCCGGTTAGATATTTTTTATTTATGTCTAAGTGTAACTGGCACTTGCTGTTAACCCTAAAATGGCTGTATTCTGTTTCGTGGCATCCATGTGATCTAAATCTCAACAACACTCCCCCGTTGATGTGAATGCGCTATTTCAGATGGATATTGCACAGACAATTGACTGTGCCATGTCCATGCGGTGGAGCTGTCAGGGTAAAGTCTGTTTAATGTGCAGTCCAGGCCATTCAGAGGTTTGCATTCTAATATACATCTTTTCTAAGTGATGTTGAGACAAGTTCAGGGTTGGAGTGCATGTCTGAAAGAGGCTGTGTACTCTATCCAGTGACCTAATGCAATGCTTGGATGGTGCTGGTGGTGATAATAATTCATGAATTTATTTAAATGAATTTATTCCCTTAAAGAAATTATTTTGTCTGCCTTAAGCCCATCCTTGCCGGAGACAATTGGACACCATCATTAAGGACTAGGGGGCAGCGACAGTGTGGCACCCAGGGAACAACTCCAGGCCCTCAAAGCACTGGCTTTAGCATAGGCTGCAGAAGGAGCATAACTTAATATGCATGTTTTGACAGTGAGTGGAAGCTTGAGTACCTAGAGGAAACCCGTGCAGACATGGGGAGCACGTGAACGCCACACACAGATGAGTCTTTGGTCTGAAGTCTCTTCGGCGTATCCTTTGGTATGACTGGAATTACTTTGTCAAATGACTAGTTACTGAGGTGTACTATGTACATTGTGTGTAAACATCAGCTACATTTCCCAGGCATGATCCAGCATTCTGGTACCTCTGTGCTGAGGAGCCCAGCAAGTAGTAAAGTGCAAAACAATGCTCATAGATCACCTGGCGGCAGCAGGTAGATGACTACTTTCAGGAGGTGGGGTTTGTCCAGTGGTCTGCCTGAGTGGTTGTTAATAAAGACTGGGGGAAGTACTTTGGTGCGACGTTTGACACCTGTAGATGCTCCCAGACCTGACCTATGACTCCAGATAAATTGTTTTGTGTGACGATTTTTCATGTATATTCATTCAGTGATGGCATAATTTGTGTAAAGTGAAATGTGGAGTCTAACTTATTGGAAAATTGCTGTAGCTCTGTCAGAAATAATCATATTAAAAATAAATAAAATCTAACGTACAGATCTGTGTCCTTGCAGAAGAATCCACTTTGATACTGTACCTTTAGTAAAAGCTTTAGATGTGGTGCAGTGTAGTAGTTTATATCTAATCGTCTAATATCATTACTCTGTTCCCACCTTCAAACATAGTAATCTTTATCGTAGGTACACTTCAACTGTGAGAGACAGAATAAAACATAAATTCCAGAAAATCACATTGTATGATTATTTTTTATTTATTTATTTATTTTTTTATAATTGCATTGTATTGCATGAAATAAGTATTTGATACAAAAGAAAAAAACAGAAGTTACTATTTGGAACAGACACCTTGGCTTGCAGTTACAGAGGTCAGATGTGTCCTGTAGTTCTTGACCAAGTTTGCACACTGCAGCAGGGATTTTGGTCCATTCCTCCATACAGATCTTCTCCAGAACTTTCAGGTTTCAGCGCTGTTGCTGGGCAACACAGAGTTTCAGGTCCATCCAACGGTTTTCTGTTGGGTTCAGGTCTGGAGACTGGCTAGGCCACTCAGGACCTTGAAATGCTTCTTAAGGAGCCATTCCCAACTTGCCCTGGCTGTGTGTTTTGGGTCATTTGCATGCTGCATGACCCAGCCACAACGCATTTTCAATGGTTTTACTGAGGGAAGGAGGTTGTTTGCCAAAATCTTGTGATACATGACCCCATCCATCCTCTCCTCAATACAGTACAGTCGTACGATCCCCTTTGCAGAAAAGCACCCCAAAGTATGATGTTTCCACCCCCATGCTTCATGGTTGGGATGGTTTTCTTGGGATTGGGCTCATCCTTCTTCCTCCAAACACGGCAAATGGAGTTGATACCATAAAGCTCTATTTTGATCCTGTCTGACCACATGACCTTTTCCCATGTCTCCTCTGGATCATCTAGATGGTCACTGGTGAACTTCAAACAGGCCTGGACATGTGCTGGCATGAGCTGGGGGACCTTGCGTTCCTTGCAGTATTTTAAACCATGACAGCGTAGTTACTAATGTAATCTTTGTGACTGTGGTCCCAGCTCTCTTCACCTCATTGACCAGGTCCTCCCGTGTCATTCTGGGCCGATTCCTGACTCTTCTCAGAATCATCGTAACCCCACGAGGCGAGATCTTGCATGGAACCCCAGACTGAGGGAGATTAACAGTCATCTTATGTTTCTTCCATTTTCTAATAATTGGGCCAACAGTTGTTGCATTCTCACCAAGCTGCTTGCCTGTTGTCCTGTAGGCCATCCCAGCCTTGTGCAGGTCTACAATTTTGGCGTTGGTGTCGTAGACAGCTTCTTGGTCTTGGCCATTGTGGATAGGTTGGATTGTGATTGATTGTGTAGACAGGTGTCTTTTAATACAGGTAATGAGTGCAGAATAGGGGGGCTTTTAAAGGCAGACTAACTGGTTTGTGAGAGTCAGAATTTTTGCTGGTTGGTAGGTGATCAAATACTTATTTCATGCAATAAAATGCAAATTAATTATTTAAAAATCATTCAATGTGATTTTCTGGATTTTTCTTTTAGATTCTGTCTCACAGTTGAAGTGTACCTACGATAAAAATTAGACCTCTCCATTCTTTGTAGGTGGGGAAAACTTGCAAAATCAGCAGTGTATCAAACACTTATCCCCCCCCCCCACACACACACAGTTCCATTATTTGTACAGTAATCCAGTTTACAGACAAAAAAAAAAAAAAAAAAGAAAAAAAAAGCAGTCATGGCTGGATGTTGGTTCATGGTCATTGTAACCACTTTGTAGCTTATTTTAACATGAATGAAAATGCAGAGGAAATTGGAATTTGCTTCACATAAAGATGAGGAATTGTGGCTATAAATAGATATTTATTTTGGGGTTAAAATGTGCTTCCATTTTAAAGGACAGGCAGACGCAGAGCAGGGAGAGGCGGCTGAATGGCGGATATCTGTGAGGCTGTTGGTGGGTGTGTGTGTCTGTGTGGGTGTGTGTGTGTGTGGACTACGGACGCACACACAGCTGTTGACCAGGAGTGTAAAGCCACAGACTGCTGGAGGAGAGCAGCGGCGTTGCAGGTTCTCTGCTCAGCGATTGTGGAATGGTTGTCCACAGACGCAGCTCCCCCTCCCTCCAGCTGCCTCTCTCTGAGGCTCCCCCTCCCCTCTCTCCCTCTATCGCTCCCTTTTCTCCCCCTTCCCTTCCATCCCTCACCTCCCCTTAGAGCTTATGTAAACTAGCTGTGGAGCCAGGGCAAGCTGAGGCTATTTTTAGCAGCAGCACTGCAGAGCAGAAACTGGCGGAGGGTCACGTGTGCGCAGCCGAATCAAAGGGAGTATCTCGGCAATGCGCTGTAAACAAAGGGAAGGTCAGTAGCAGAAGGTGAGACACACAACGCCTCTGTGCTGATTTTGTGTGTATAAGGGGGTGCATCACCGTGCAGCTGTACCCCCTCGTCTCCTTATGATCTGACATAAAATGCATCATCAGACCGACCACATGCTCGAGTCTGTGAATTCTCCCACAGCTCTTCTGCCCCTCTGTCTCCCTCTATACTCTCCCTCTGTCACACAGTGCAACTGTTTCTTCCTCCAGAACTGACACTGCTACAGAGACGGGGCAAGCTGAATTGTTCAGAGAGGGGTTTGACATGCGAGGAGCCATTTTGCTGTCTAATCATGACAGGGGCTCCCAGCTCCACACTTTGGTCCCTATTGCTTCCAAACTGGCCTAACAGAAATCACCAGGCTCGCAGGCATGCAAAATCCAATCAAAAGCACATGACCGTGTGCATTAACTTTGTTGTTAGTGTGTAATTTTGTATCGCCATGGGCAATTCAAACCCTTGACTTCATTCAGAGGATTTGGCTGGCTACCTCAGGTTGGCTACCAGTTAGCAGAGCCAGCCACACCCAGACAGAAGACTCACGCCACCTTGGCCACTAATCAGACAAGCCTCAACTTTTACCTTCTGTGGAATGTGGTCAGAGGGGAGCACAAAGCTATTTATAGAACCCCTTTATAGTTTTCTGTCACAGCATTTTCTTTGCCGAGACAGCTGAGCTATTGGGTGTTTATCAGGTCAGGCTGAAGGCCGTAGCATGGCCAACTTAAGTAAACATTTAGCTAACCATTGTCTGGTGGTTTGACAGAGATCCTGAATATGGTTTTCCTGAGCTTTACCTGCGAAGGGCTACCAAATGAATATAGACCCATCTCAACAAAATAATATGCACAGTCAGGGAAATGTCAAATTCCACATTGCAGTTGTGGGTCTTACAACCAACAGTATCCGTTAAAGCAACATTTTCCTGTAAATTTTGCTCTACCCAATGTTTAATATGCTTTCACAGCTGCTGACAAGTTAATAAAAACTTTAAAGTACTTGCATTTATATCAGCTATATTAATGGTTACCTTGGCATGGAACATGGTCACATAGGTCAGCTGTTTCTTACAAACAATATAATTTTGGTAATTACGGTCTGTAGATCAACTTTTTCCATTTAAAGTGAATTTGTTTGTTCTTTTAGGGCTTTACATGTGTATTGTTATAATTTGTCCTTATTTAAATATAGCACACAACAGTTTTACTAATGACAGTAATTTCATGTACACCATATAGCACAAATAAGTTAATTAGAAGGTTACATGGGTTCTCGAAAATGTGAACGAAATTTCAGTTTTAGTCTACTAAAGTGGATTCACAGGGTGGACCTACTTCAGGGCTTGTTCGCCAGTCCTCGTCATTGTCTTCTTATAACGACTTTAATATCCAGGCCCATTAAGGTAGAAATATACTTGCTTTTCTCAGCCACGTGTTCACAACTCCAACCGGTTGCATGTATGTAATTGTACACAGACTTGCCTATTGTCTACATGTTATTGGAGGATTCCACCAAAGGGCACACCAGCGAGCACATCAAGCAGTAAACAATAACCTTAAAATTTGATCACTTGCCAGCTGTTCTGACAAATGTATTTGTCACTGTGGAATGGCAGTGACGCATCATAATGTGGAAAATTATGGAGTCGGTCACCCAACGTGTTTTAAAATTTTCTGCCATTGTTTGTTGCTACTGATTGTCTTGATACTGTCCCTACCTTATAACAATTTATTTACATTTATATAGCGCCAAATCACAACAAGGCTGCCTCAAGGTGGTTCACACAAGTAAGGTCTAATCTTACCAATCTCATTAACATAAAGATTACTTTTAAAATTTTATCTCATCTAAATGTGTCTATCAGTTGCAAAAAGTCCTGGGTCCTCTGCACTTGTGATTGAGAAACTTCTTGGAAGAGCTTATGGAGTTATGAAATCAGTAGCCGGAGATGCCAATAACTTTACTGGAGAATGAATGTCCTATTATTTGAGTTAACTCATCCTTCCTGTTGTCCTGTATGGTTGGAAGCTAGCCAGTGACTAAAGGTGATGATTAGATCCATTTGTTACAAGGGCTCTTTGAAGAATCCTTGGTCCTGCTGGAATGGTTTTGTGTCAAATGAAAGGTTACTTCGGGAGACTGAGATGAGTTGAGATGAGATCAGTTATGCCATGTAGTGGTTTTTTTCTAGGTATAATTGAGCATGCAGGTGTCAGTGTTGAGGACTCCAGTGGCTGAAGAAGACCATGGGGATGCCCACATTTCATGACTGTGACATGACTTTTGAGGTGGGGATGGACTGTAAGGGCGAATGATTTTATACAGAAATTGGGTGATGACGTAATCAAAATGTACCATAGTGTACAGCATGGAAGTAGCCGCCGAGTTGAGATAATATGCTTCATACGTTTAATCCAGTGATTCATAACACATCAAAAAACTCCCAAATGCGTCAGACTTCATTACCACCAGCACCACAACAGTATGCCAAAGTACAAATACAAAAGTACAAATTTTATACGAATTTGTAGGACTTAACAAGGACAGAATGTTTGCAGAATAGGGACACTGCCTATGATGATTTTGTCTTTTTTACAGCGTGATATTTTATGAGATGCCTTCATTTGTGCAAAATCATACTTAAAATTGACAAAATATTGTAATATTGCAGTTTGGTATAACGCTCAAAGTGTGTTCAAAGAATGTCAAATAAAAAAAAACACGTATCTAGCTGTACCTTCATGCAATGACAAATGATAATCAAATTAAAAAACAATTAATGAAAAAATAAAGTTTACCTTAAAGAGAAACTATAACTGGCGAGTTTTTGCTTTCTTGTTTTTTTTTTTTGTATTCACTCAATCAACATTTATTTATATAGCCCTTTACAGCTGCCAGACGGTGCCAAAGTGGTGTGAAACACTTTGGGCACAGTCTTCAAAAACATACACTGGTATTAAAGATGCACATAAAAACAAAACGTCACAGCACCAGTAGGTATTAAAAGCCAGTTTAAAGTGGATATGACACCTAAAAAATTAGGTAAAACTGATATAAATATCAAAATATACATACAGTATAGTAAGTTGAAAGTGGTCTTAATTATTATCACTGAGAAATAAAGTTTGTACAGTTTCTCAAAAGTGTGTTTCTTGGAAAGCGCGCTGGTAGTGTTCCATCAGCGGTCACGTGATGCCGTGACGTCACAGAATGTAGAGTCCCGCCTTTGTCTGTTAGATTAACAACAGGAACAAATGGACCTCAGCATGGACAGTGACGAGATGAAGAACTTTTCTGACTCCTCTTCAAGTGTGGATTATTTCTGACTCGGATCCTGAGGATGGCGCAGCAGTGATTAGACCCTACAGATTGGAGCCGTATCTTTCGGACGAACATTCAAACAGGAGCACTCTGGCAGCAAAAATAATGCCGACGGTGTTTATGGTGGAGCCAAAGCAGAGGCAAGAGACGTGCCAATTCCGATGGATTTTGAAAGGCTGCAGAATATGGAATGGTAAGATAGGCTTTGATTTTTGTTGCTGCTGTTTATAACACTCTAATTACTGTATAGCATTTTCGATTCGAGCGTCTGTTTACTGCCTTTGTTATTGTTCCGGAGCCGTGACAGTATAGCTATTACTTGTGGACCACCGTCATTACCTTCGGGTTTTTGCCGTTTTCGAGTGCCTGGCATTGCATTCATCCGTGTTTAGTTACGTTATTTTCACAAAAGAATAGGAAATAAACGGCGAAGGTTTCGAAAAAGATCGCCGAAAACAACACTGAACATGCCGCCGCCATGTTTACATGCCGCCGCCGTGTTTACTACGTAAGTTCCTTGACCATTTCAAGATTATTGTGAACATATTATTTGGGGTTAACATTTTAGGTGTTCCTGTGAGCGGTGCGAGAACATGGAGACGGTAGACGAAAGTGTCTGCTGTCGGGAGCAAATGTGGGTGTGCGAGCGGCAGCCGGACATTTCGTGCATCACACAACACCGCGGCTTTTGATTAATCTGCCTGGACTTGAAAAGGCTAAAACCTTTCGCCCTTGTGTTTGTGCAATATGCTGCGACACACTGGTCAGACCTATCGACAAACAAGTACCTGAGAGCTGTGTTTAATCAAAGTTTCTGCCGCTAAAAAAACAGTGTAAACAACGGCCGCCAGGCACGCGAGCCGATATGGTCTACATGTAGTGACGTATTTCAGGCTTGGTGCTCAGCGGGAAGCTGGTCACGGGGCGTGCACATTTTTCAGTGGCAGGACGTTCAAATGTTATATATAATGGGAAAACTGCGTCCATTTTCCCAAAATGCTTAGGTTGACCGAATTATATAACCTTTGTTACATGTAATAAGACTATGTTGTCTTTAAGTGTCATATCCACTTTAAATAAGTAAGTCTTGAGCTTTGATTTAAAAACTGCTAGATCAGAAATGGTGTGTAAATCAGAAGGTGACTTGTTCCAGAATCTGGGGCCAGCTACCGCAAAAGCACAATCACACCTCAGTTTATAGTTTGACCTGAGAACATCTAAGTAAAGTTGACCAGATGTCCGTAATGTCCTATTGTAAGTAGGATGGTTTTAGGCCACTGATAGCTTTAAAAACAAATCTTAAAATCAATTCTAAAACAAACTGAAAGACAGTGGAGTGAACAAAGTACAGGCATAAACTTGTGAGCATAAAAGTGTTCGTTAAAAGGTGAGCATCAGCATTTTGCACAAGTTAGATCCATGAAAGAGAAGACAGGTTAACACCAGCATAAAGTGCATTACAGTAATCAAGTCTGGAGCTGATGAAAGCATGAATGGCCGTCTGAAGATCACGTCTACTGAGGAAGGACTTTATTTGAGCCGGAACACGTAGCTGGAAAAAACTTGCTTTGACAACAGAGTTTATGTGTTGATCAAACCACAAATAGCTCTCAGATATCACTCCCTAATTCTTGACAGATTGTTTTAAATAGTTAGCCAGAACACCAAAGTTTCAGGGTACAACATTCAGCATGTCAGAAAGTCCAAACACAGTGGTCTCTGTTTTACCATCATTCAGGTAAAGCCACTGCTTTACATCATGAATACGATTAAATAATGATATAAAGCCACTGCTTTACATCATGAATACAGTTAAATAATGATGCCGATACATTGCTTCCGTTAGTCCTCATAGGCAGCTACATTTCTCCCCCTACAGCTCAGGAGTACATATCTCACAAAACTGTAGTAAAAACCTTGCTGCATTTCTTTTCAGTGGAATGCAGTCAGCGGCAATACAGAGAGAACAGAGAGTTTATCTCATTAACGAACATCAGGTCTGCATCAGTTGTGCATGCTTCTTTATCTTTCAGCTCTCACTAGTCCAAGAAAGCCCGACTGAGGTTGACTGGTATTTGACCCCTTGCTCGGTCACATGCTCACTTCCTCCGACAGCATTTTACCAAGATGATAAACATAAGAAATAATGCCTACGTTGGCTTGTTATTAAAGCTCTTGCTTGCCGGTGCCTCTATAGGGGGCATGTATGTATTGTTGTAGTGCCGTAAAGCAGTTTGTGTTTCTTGCAAGACCCGAGACTCTCGTTCAAAGGACACTGGGTCAGTGTTCCTAAAGTTGCAAAGCTAGTGTTCCACTACGAGACGCTTGGTGGGGGGAGAGCCTCCATTCTCCCCAAAATAAGTCATTTAGCGATTATGATTACTCCCAAATTGTACGGTCAAGGTAAAAATGTTGCATAGTTCCTCTTTAACACTCAGATGTCT